>NC_137102.1:52730263-52877763 GCF_949357685.1 Gobio gobio | reverse complement strand
AAAATGACCACATCTAGCAGAGCAGACATAACACCAAAAACATTCCACTGCAAGCTGATGACGAAGCTCATTTTTATTCTAATCATACGAACACAATGAGAGGTAATCTACTGAAAACGGCCCTCATCATCTGCCTGATGGACTGCAGTATATCATACTGAACGCACACTTACCCGTGGAGCCTGGAAGACTAGTGAGAGCTCTTACAGTGCGTTACGAGCTCTCGGGAGCGACAGAACAACATTTGGGCTGGGTTTATGATGTACTAGACTGTTTATCCATTTAGCTCCGCACAGCACAGACCGATTCATTCCCTTTCATAAGCCCACGAGCTCAGATTATCGGCTGGTTGTTGTACAGTCTTCTCCTCTATCTCTCCGTCTCTGTCTCTCTCTACTCCTTTATTTTGGGTCTACGGTATGCAAATGTCTATTCTCTATTGGGAGTTATTTCAAGCGTGTGACCAAAAAAATCCTGTTGTGTCAGTAGACATGCTGCGCCTAAAGCGGCGTGTTCAACGTCAAATCTTTCGTTTTTTGCTAGTTCCAGTGATCGTTTCTTCTGAGGTATTTCCAGGTATGCTGTGGAACTGTATAACTGTCACAGGTGTGTGCAGGCAGGAAGACGAAGACAGGCAGATACAATTCCAAACGTGATTTAATCTTAGAAAAGGCAAGACAGGCAACAGCACAACACACCAACACATAACTTTGACCGGACAAAGACTGAGTGAAAAGGGAAGAACTGAATAGCGAACAGAAACGAGATAATTAACAGGACACAGCTGAACTAAATGAACTCAATGACGAATTTGGGAAGATGTTTGCTGCATGTTGCGTGCCCAAATGATAATTTTGAGCGACTCAAACATATAGCCTACTTACAGAGAAGCATTTACTGCGAACAGAAACTGAAAACTGTACTCCGTCCAAAACATACAGCACGTCAGATAAGATATTCGCACTAAACTGTATCACATTCTCAAATCCATCCATTCATAAAAAGGTTATCGGGCAACTGACGAAGCACCGTTTCAGCGCTGATTTTTCTCGCACTTTGGACTTTGAACCCTGGCTAACAAGCTAATAGTGTCCAGCCAATGGCGCTGCGACCTCGTGCAGCGCTGTCAGAATCAATCCGTGCATATATTAGAAAACTTTTTTCCAAAAAAGTGCAGTTTATCTAGTAATTGTTTAAGGCCATTTCGCAATTTCAATAAAGCAACATGCAGCAAGTAATTTCATGTGCTCTTGGGGGCCCCCTGGTGGCGAAGGGGCCCTAAGCAGCCGCTTAGTTCGCTTATGCCTTGGGCCGGCTCTGCATGCGCTATATGTGCCTTTCACCATCTAGAAATGAGTAAATGTGTGAACAGCTGACCGATTTCAGACGCAGCTTCAGCGTCTATTTATAATGCAGGGGGCGGGACGCTTCAGACTCAAGAGAGCATTTGATTGGACAGATGATTTGATGAGAAGGTGATGTCATCAAAATCTGTGATTCATTTTAACGGAAGTGAGTGACTGTAAGTTTTGAATGCTTATATCGCCTAAATGCAAATTTTGTCATTGTTTTGGAACACACCAACTTATTCATAACCTTAAAGGTGCACTATGTAAAATGTTTTCAGTAAAATATCCAAAAACCACTAGGCCAGTGTTCTATATTTTGTTCAGTTGAGTACTACAATATCCCAAATGTTTCCAACTATTTGTAAATCGTAAGAAAATTGCTATTTTAACCAAGGAACCGGGACGTGTGAGGGAGTCGCCTGTCGATGGCGTCATATCTGCGTTACCCTCGGTTTCCGGTTTTATTTAGCAGAAACGCTTTACTCTCACTGCAGTGTGCACAAGTGTCATAGCAGCCGCTGAGCGAACGCACAGAGTAACGTTATAACATCATTTTCAACACACTCAGATGTTTCTAATATGATAAACAGAGCTGCGTTACCTCATACTCATGGCCGGAAAAGCAGAAATGGCACCGGCGACTGTGGCATAATAAAAGTCCCGCCTGCGACTATGCCATAATAAAGGTCCCGCTGCTCGCAAGGCTTGTGTTGAGCTCTTCTTATTAACAATCGCTCCTGCTTCTGCTTCATACTACAGTAATGTTAATAATCACATCCATGAACATGATTTCTGCCCGAGTCCTATCCCGACTCTTTTCCACCGGCTGTGAGGTGGAGACCACATGTCCCAAGATTCTGTGCCCAAAATTGGCGTCATCAAACTACGCCTTTGTTTTGAATAGGCGACCTCTAGTGGACGGAAAAGTTACATAGTGCAGCTTTAAGGCTAACATAATCATACAAAAAGTTTTAAAATTTTTGATTTCAGTGGGCTTTTAATAAATCCATATCTTGAGCAATATAAGCAAGCTGACATTCAGTATAACCTATATCTTTAATTTAGAATACATACAAATATAATTTACGTCTTTTAGTTTGTCAAGAGATTTAAAGCACTGTTTTTGAAGAGTGCGCATGTGCGCGTGCTCTAGAATCTGGAAATAAAGCAAAATAACTGAGAAAAATGAGAATTAGTCCTCAGATGCCATGTTCATAATTTATAGCAAACAATCTAGCATTAATTCAACCTTAAAGTTATGGTAACACTTTACAATGAGGTTCATTAGTTAACATTAGTTAACTACATTAGTTAACATGAACTAATAATGAACTGCACTTATAAAGCATTTATTTATCTTTGTTAATGTTAATTTCAACATTTACTAATGTATTATTAAAATCTTGTCAACATTAGTTAATGCACTGTGAACTAACATGAACAAACCCTGAACAACTGGATTTTTATTAACTAACATTAACAAAGATTAACAAATGCTGAACAGAGGTGTTGTTCATGGTTAGTTAATGTTAACTAATGCATTAACTAATGTTAACTAATACAACCTTATTGTAAAGTGTTATTGAAGTTATCCACTACCTGCGTGACATCATTAAAGGGTTAGTTCCAGTGTTGGGGGTAACGCATTACAAGTAACTTGAGTTACGTAATCAGATTACTTTTTCAAGTAACTAGTAAAGTAACGCATTACTTTTCAAATTTACAACAAAATATCTGAGTTACTTTTTCACATTTATTTGACTGACAGCTCTCCTGCCAAGTGCAAAGGTTGTGTGAGAACATGATGGTTATTGTAGTTCTAGGCTACTTTTATTCATCTCACTCACACAATAAAGATTCAGTATCCAATAATTAAATGTTAAATAAAACAAATATTTTCATGTATTTAATCTACCTTTATTGACTAATGTCTTGCTGCTGGCCTTTGATGATTCAGTTAAACCATGAGCAAAAATTACTAGATTTTTTGTTTTAATTGGTAAAACTTTTTTCTCCTGCTTCCTATTCTACCATTATGCCAGCACAGCACAGCAGAGCTGCGCCCTCTACTGTTAATGCGTGAATTAGCATTTTTTTCATCAGCCTGAGGTTCAATTTTGGTATGAAGGGGTCTTTACATTTGCACAAAAATAGAACCTAGTTGTTATAAAAAAACAAAAAAACAAGCCCAGGTCAGGTGAGAAAAAGTAACGAAAAAAAGTAACTAAGTAACTAATTTAGTTACTTTTTCAGGGAGTAATGCAATATTGTAATGTATTACTTTTCAAAGTAACTTTCCCCAACATGGGTTAGTTCACCCAAAAATGAATATAATATAATTTATTATTCACCCTCATGCCGTTCCACACCCGTAAGACCTTCGTTCATCTTCGGAACGCAAATGAAGATAATTTTGTTGAAATCCGATGGCTCAGTGAGGCCTGCATAGCCAGCAATGACATTTCCTCTCTCAAGATCCATTAATGTACTAAAAACATATTTAAATCAGTTTTTTAAACCAAAAAAACGAAATAACGACTTACATAGTGATGGCCGATTTCAAAACACTGCTTCATGAAGCTTTGGAGCGCTATGTATCAGCGTATCGAATCAGCGGTTCGGAGCGCCAAAGTCACGTGATTTTAGCAGTTTGGCACGCGATCCGAATCCTGATTCGAAGCTTTATGAAGCAGTGTTTTGAAGTGACGAGTGAGTGAGAGTGTGTGTGTCAATTTGCAGATGGTGAGAAGAGCGAGAACGTGCAGCTGACACCTGCGCCGCTGGAAACAAAAATCACAGATCATGCAGAAAATCACCCAATTCTGGTCCCTGGCCGGTCGATCGGTAACTACATGGGTTAAGGTTAGGTTTAGGGCTTGGCTCAGGGTTAGTACCTAGTTATTACCCAGTTATTGTCATTACTATAATAAATACATAGCATGTACATGGGGAAGAGGACTGTAAAATAAAGTGCTACCAAGACTTGACACATAGAAAGACGGTGCACTCATATTACTTATGAATGGGAGAAAGTGCACATTTCTCTAGATGTATACAGACACACAGAGGTTGTTTCTAGCACTCTGTCACTTTCTCTGACTCTCGGTCTCTTTGCACATTTTGACAGATGTCACAACTGCTACTGTAATCTACAGCACAATGGGAGCTGGCCATTTACAACCCTGTGGAAAGCAGATCAGTGTTTTGCCCATTGTTAAATTGTGTTTATAGCGTTTCTTAACATCCATGATAACTGAATTTTAAACAGTCTTTCTCCTGAGACAATCAAACTCTCATGACTCTTCGCTTTGTCTTTCTTCTGGAGGATAAAAAAAGCCCTTTTAGGCACACTATCAAAAGAACAAAATCCAAATTGCCTTGAAATTGGATTCATTCGTGCTGCTCGGGTTCAAAACAGACTAATAAGAAGCTAAATCACAGAGGAACGAGCATACGTGCGTGTGTAGAACGGTTTTCCATTTCCCTTCAATTTAGTTATGTTTCGTAATCTTTATACATTTACGGTGCGAATGTCACAAAAACATGTCCAGATCATATTTCACCACCACCTCCAAAAGAAATAATAATTTGCTTAAAGAAAAGCAAGTCTATTTTAGGACATTCTTTTAATCACAGTTAAGAACTTTCACCCTCATTACCATAATGAAAAATGTAATTTTCATAACCGTATAATTACTGAGAATTTTGGTGGAAAATGTTTGTGTTTAATCGTCATGTCAAACCAAATAATACAATCAAATAAACATAAATAAATAAGTCAATAAAAAATAAATCATAAAAATGTATACATCATAAATAATAAAAATAGACCAAAGTAAAAATTTTTTTTATAAAAGATAATAATAAAGAATAAAAAAATTAAAAATGAGTGTTGCATCTAACATAAAAAGTTTTTGTTTACATAATGTATCTATAATATATATGTCTGCGTGTGTGCATGTCTGTGCATATTATACAGTATAAATACACACACAGACATATATATAATATAAATAAAAATAATAATATATATACTCAGATATGTAAACAAAGACCTTTATATTAGATGCGATTAATCATGATTAATCGATTTGACAGCACAAAAAAAAAAAACATACATACTGTACATATGGCAAGATTTTGGTGTGAAATATGGCACAGACATGAGAAAGTCAATAAGATTTGAGGAAATAACCTTCTCATAATATATATACACACATATGTAAACAAAGACGTTTATATTAGATGCGATTAATCACGATTAATCGATTTGACAGCACTAAAAAATAAAACAAAATAAAAAAACATACATACTGTACATATGGCAATATTTTGCTGTGAAATATGGCCCAGACATGAGAAAGTCAATACGATTTGAGGAAATAACCTTCTCAAAAGTTTTTGTCCTTATTTGCATCGGGGCTGTTGAATTGCATTACAGTCTCATCTGCATTCATCATTCACACACACAGATCGTTCCACTATACTGCAAATGATCCCACCATACTCTTTAATATTCATCCTGTATGAGTGTGTTGTACCTGTTCGAGGGTGTGGAAAAGACCCCCAGTATGACGTCTCTGCCCTGCATGCGTATGATGGGGCTGGTGGACTGCAGGAGGTTGAAGTAGAAGTGCGAGTCTCCAGGGATTGAGCAGTTCAGACGCGCTTTTAGAAACGACGTCCACTGGCGCTCTAACACACGCTGAGAGCCGCCCAAATCACCTTTACACACACGTGCCACACGAGACACCATCACCTAAAGCACACACAAACACATTCAAAAAGAACACAGCTCAGTTTTTTATTCCACACAACCTTTATTCAGTGCTAGAATCAAAGTGACTATTCACTGGAGAACTGCTTTTCAACCTAACACTTCAATCGTGAGAACTGACAATAGTGTAAAAACTTAAAGGGGCCTTTGTATTCTGTATCACTGTACTTTTTCTCTCCCAGAATTCCACTCATAATGTCAGTAAAGACTTATTGTGCCAAAAGCAGTCACCATTTTTAGTTTTTCTCTGACTCTGCACCTTTAATATGTAAATTACCTCTGTTTTGATTGGCTGACCTCTGAGTACAGGGTGGGGCACTTTCAAGACCCTGAATACTGAATTGGCTATTCATGGACAGTCATATGTTAATATGCATGACATTACAACCTTGATTAATTATGAATTATGAATGAATCAGCTTAGTTTGAATAAATAGTAAGGGTGAACTTTTACAATAAGACATTTTACAATACGGTTAACATGAAGTAACAGTGAAAAATACTTTAAAGCAGTTTTTTAAATCTTAGTTAATGTTAATTTCAGCATTTACAAATAGGCTACATTATTAAAATCAGAAGTTGTATCGGTTAATATTAATCAATGAACCTGAGCTTACATGAACTAACAATGAATAGTTGTATTTTTTCAATGTTAATAAAGATAATACATCTTTTTTTTTTGTTCATTATTAGTTAATGTTAGCAAAGGCATTGACTAACCTTAAAGGGATAGTTCACCCAAAATTAAAAATTCTGTCATCATTTACTCACCCTCCCAAAGCAGATAGAGCAACCATTTACTACCATAGTAGGGGGGGAAATGCTATGGTAGTCAATTGTTGCTCTGTCTGCTTTGTTACAAACATTCTTCAAAAAATCTTCTTTTGTGTTCAGCAGAACAAAGAAACTCATACAGGTTTGCAACAACTTGAGGGTGAGTAAATGATGACAGAATTTTCATTTTTGGGTGAACCATCCCTTTAACTAATGGGACCTTATTGCAAGGGTTAGTTTCTTTTCTCTGTTGAATCCGAACATAGTGTTTACACGAACGCTAAATAAAGAGAACGGGTTGATGTGCGCGTTTATATGTCACAAGCTTCAAATGGGAATTAATCATTTGACATGAGTTTCCCACTGCTGGTGCATAATAACATCATCCTACAATTGCTCCTTTGTTTTTGAAAAGCAGACTTAATATTTATCTATTTTGGGTCCTAATCAAGAGACGTCGAGTACAGCTTCATGACGTGCTGCTTATATTTATCAAGCGGAAGAAACGCCCTTTCCGTTGCACAAAACAAGGCATCTGTGGATGAGAGTCTGAAACAAGAACTGCTGGGACGCTGCCCCACTCCACTTCACAGACGATGAGTGGAAGGAGAATTTTAGAATGACAGTCATTTTTGACGCTATATTTATCAACAACAGACATATGTCATTACCCTATTTCTACGTCATTGCAGAACTTTCCAGTTTTCAATCCGATCAGGTATTACATGTCCTGTCGAATGGATTACAACGGTTTAAAAGGACTCTTACAATCTGAATGAAATTTAAATTGGAAATTAGGCAATTCATTCTGATTGACGTGGTTACTTTGCTACTAGTCAGGGTCCATGTAAACACAGCTATTGGAGGTGTTGTTCATGTACACACTCCCTAAATAAAAGTGTGAGACATTTGTGCTAAAATGTGGCACTCAAATGGTGATGGTAGGCTTGACATGCTTTCAAAAACAGTTATTTACTCTTATAATTAGATCTTCTGGTGTTCAGGAGTAATATTATCAATCCTACATCTTATTGATACGGTTGAACATGTGTCGTTGATCTGTACTGTTCAAAAGTTTAGGGTCAGTAAGATTTTTTTCCAAAGACACTAATACTTTTATTCAGCAACAATGCATTCAATTGGTCAAAAGAGACAGACAATTACAATTAGGGTTGCAAAAATTTCAGTAATCAGAATACCAGTAAAAATTCACAGTTCTCGGTACAAATTTCTGTACCAGAGCAAAAACTGTTGAATTAAGGACTTAAATTGTCCTGTTAAAAGCAGATTTAAACAGCCTAACGCCGTGTCCTAACTAGACGCGACAAGATTTTCAGCGGCAAATGAGACTCGACCCAATATCAATCAATCAAATATCACAGCCAATCAGAAAAGCGTGTGGGTGGGCTCTCTCTGCAAGCACACTAACTGCATTCACAATAAAATGGATAAGTACAATATCTAATTCCTAGATTTACAAAAAAATTTTTATATCATAATACACTTGTTTGTTCACCTTAAGTTGACAGTTTGAATATAGTTGTTTCCTTTAATTGATTTTCAAGATCTGAGGTGAATTATCCTTTGTTGCTTTCACTTTAAATTCTTTTTACATTAAATAAAGCACATTAATTGTCATATGTTTTATGTTGTTCCAGCCACAATGCCATCATTGCACATGTGCAATCTCCAGAAGGACTATGCCATACCCTCGGTTTTTGAGAAACACTGCCACTGACCACAACGGAAGGCCCACCTCTCCATTCATTCAATTGAACAATGAAAAAAAAAAAAAAAAGTTTTCAGCAGTGTTAAAGAAAGTTCACCCAAAATGTTGTCATCATTTACTCATCCTCATGTTGTTTCAAACATGTTTTTTTCTTGTGTTGAACACAAAAGAAGATATTTTGAAGAATACAGTTAAAAGACAGTTGATGGTAGCCATTGACTTCCATAGTATTTTTTTCTACTATGGAAGTCAATGGCTACTGTCAACCCTTTTGGGTGAACTATCCCTTTAAGCGGATTCTGACTAACTTACTGACTAGCATCTCTGATAGGCCATTGCGTTCACACACTCAACAGATATGATTGTGATTGGCTACAATGATCAACACTTGTTGATCCTTGAAACCAATGACGCTCAGAGAACGCTCAAACAAACACAAACGAGAGTATGATATTCCATCATGTAAGCAAAATCAACAGTGATTACAAGGTGTTTGGTTTAATTTCTTTGACATGTTCATGTTCTAGATGACTAGTCTATTCTTGGGATATGGTTAGACACAGTGGCGGCTGGTTAATTGAGGGCGCTGGGGCGCCGCCCCCATCAAAATTCCAGAAATATACATGTATACAAAAATGATATAAAAATTAAATAAAAATAAAATAGTTTACTCATACGATGTGCTGGCTGTTAGTAAGAACCTCAGCATTTAATAAAAACTGGCTTTGATCGGTTAACTATTTTATATGTTCTTCAATATGTTTCATGCGGTTTCATGCGCGAGGGACGCCGGACAAATGGACGTCTATCTGAGTCCAAAAATCTACGGGCAGCATGTGACCTGAAACTGGTCTCTAATTGGTTTCTTAAAGATCCTCCTCCGGATGCAGGTTGCTGCGTCCCTAGCGAATCAGATTGGAGACATGTTATTTTATCCAATCTGATTGGTTCTCGTCACCTATCATTCAACTTTACGCTCTTGGCCACTAAAGCGAAAGTACGCGGGCGACATCGTCACTCCGACTCCGCCAAAACCTTGTTAGGATGATCACTTTCGAGGGCAGCAGTTAAACCAAATTCTTTCACAAGGCGTCTGCTGGAAGAAAAAAAAGGATAAAGGATCCCAAACCGGACCAACGCGATTTACAAATCCAGCAGCAGGCCAGTGACAGAGGACGCAGCTGCGCTCGGAGCTTCACGCGCTTGTTATGAGAAACGTAGGTGGCTGGCTGGATGTGTTGTTAGCAATGCCCTTTATTGCTTTCCCTGTCTTTTATTTGGTAAGAGACCTCAAATATCTAACTGAACAATGCAAACGTCATGACACTACTTTGATGACTGACTTTGATCAGAGAGTCACTGAGAAATTTTCTAGCCATAAAGAAAGGAGAGCAAAATGTATGTTCAAGTAGTCAACATGGTAGTCTGTTGTTGCTGTTTTCTTTAGTTTTTTCCTTTCCTCATTAACTTATAAGTGGGAAATGAATGTGTAAAAAGATAAAAGTGAAGACACTGTTTTCTCTTTAATGCTTGAATTTAGTCAACATGCATCTTGATACTGCCCCCCCCCCCCCACCCCTGACGACCCCCCCCCCCCCCCCCCCCCCAAAAAAAAAATAATTATCACCAGCCGCCACTGGTTAGACTTCTATTAAATTAAAAAATATATTTTGGTTCAAGATGTCAAGGTCAAGATGTCAAGGTTGTGTAAAGGCCTGTTCACACCGGGACGATTTTCGTGCGCGTTCAACGCCTCGTGACTAAACAAAGGGCGCCAATGTGAGTGTGCACACCGACCGCAAAACGTCAGGGGTAAAAGCATCATTTAAAAAAAACGCCTTGGGTTCGTTTTTTTGTTTTGACCCAGCGCGTTAAAAACTGGCCGACCGATGAAATCGGCACTTTTGTTCACGAGCCTGGAGCCGCTGAAGTTACAGTAAAACACGACTTGGTGGTGCTCAAGCACAAAACGGTCTTGCCGAGCACACGTTGATACAACGAAGAAGAAGTAAGTAGACAAAGAAGAAAATGAGCTGCTAATGCTGTGCCGCAGTATCACCTTGTGTACCGGGAAGGCCATCTACTGAATTTGCACGTTCACTCTGCGAATCGCCAGTGAAAATCGATTTGGTGTGAACACTCAAGACGAGCTGAAAAACGTTTCCAAAAAACGCTGGCAATAAGCGTGCGCGATATGCGTCCCGGTGTGTACAAGCCTTAAGGCTGTTAGATGTATTTTAAATGCAAAATTGCTTGCTGGGTTATTGCAGAAACTGTAATAATATTTCACAACATATCAGTTTTTACAGTATTTTTTGATCAAATAAAAACGAACTTTCTTACCTTCTCCAGGTAGTTGAACTCCATGGCCATCTCCCTGAAGAAGAAGTAGATATGAGGCCCCCATTCCACGGCACTCACAAAATAAGGCTCTGCAAGACACACACAAACGCAGGCTTTAATTTATCAGTCTGAGGGCGTCCTATGGAGAAATTGAAGCTCAAATAAGTAAACACTCATCAGTCATTATAAAGACATTTCATCTGAACAAACAACATATGCACATTCCCAGAGGGAGGCAGGGAGAGAAAGAGATATACAGCCAGAGAACAGCACGAACACAAGTGAATGAGGCAGAGATAGTCCTCATAAAACATGCATGTCCTCTTAAATAAAGCAAAGAGAGCGAAGAGAGGACATGCGGAGGTCTTGGCCTCTCCTCTCTCTCTCTCCTTGAGTAGAATGTGTTTTAAAAAGCAGACGCAGGTCTTTGTGGCTCAAAACGCAATGTCGGTCTCACTCCCTGAATGATACTTTTATAGATATATTCAGCATTCAAAGGTCAAACAGAGAGCTCTAAATTATACACACATCCACATATTCTCGCCACAAGAGCTCCGTGCTGGTTCCGTTTCCTGGGGTTACAAGGTCTCGTATATTTGTGAAAAACAACTCAGGTAAAATAGATAAATAAATAAAAAAATCCAATTGGGTTTTGTTAGCACTCTCTGTGTGTCTGGTGTGAAATCACACTCAAAATGCAGTGCTGTGAACTGCTTCCAGAAACTATTTTAAAACCCACAAAAGAAAACCCCACTTCAAACTGACAGGTATTTGCAGAGCGACAAAGATGCAATCCATTTTATTAAACATTTCCTGACACGACTTTAAAGGAATAATCCAGGTTAAGTGCATTTTCTGCTCTATTGAACATTAGCACAGAAAATAAGTTTGCCTTATTTGAATCTGTATCACTAAAAATACATTTTAAACACTGTCATGACCGACTAAACAAGTAAACCCAGTTACTTTCACTCTTTATCCATGTAAAGTTACCAGGAGGTGACATGTTGAAGAAAAAAAAACTATCCACAAAGAACAAACCCCTGTTATGCATTATAATGGGAACATTGGTCTAGTTGACCATCTTCAACTACCAATGTTCCCATTATAATGCATAACAGGTGTCTGTTCTTTGTGGATAGTTTTTTTGTAATAAAAAGTTATTTCGCTTATTTCTTTATTGATTACCTGTCAGTTGTCCTATTGAAAGGTCATTTTTAATGTCCATAAACCACAATTTTATAAAGCATCATGTCTAACTGGTAGACATGAACCTAAAGCACGGTTCACAGGATATCCGGAAAAAACACTTATAATGTGTCCCGGGATCGTTTGACTCGTTTTGACTAGTGATTTTCTGGAATATGCGCGCGCACGTAACATTAAACACTACAAAATCTATACATTTAACAATAATCAGGTTTCTTCAACATGTTATCAAATTATCAACATTTAATAATTTAAATAATTTTAGCATTTATTCTCCCTTTTGAGAGTCATGGCAAAGCATGCTGGGAAATAGAAATCCCAGCCCAGTTTCAGTTAAATTTAAGTTGGTCTAAATGAAAAGAAACAAGTTTATAAAACTCAAAAACAATGAAACAATTCAGATTACTTAAATGTGTCAGTTTTGTGAACTCAAAATAAAAATAAAGTTAAAAATACTCGTTAAAAGTTCATTTGATTGAACTAATTAGTTTAATTTGAGTTGGCTACTCAAACCAATTAATTATTTTGAGCGTTAGGGTTTACATTGTAGGTCCCCATCCCAGGATCAATCCCGGGACATGCGTTCACATAGAAGGCACTCTAGCAATTGTATGGCAATTTTATGGGATCAAAGCTCTGTTTGAAAGGGGCGTAATTATACAGGTATTCCTTAAAATAGTCAATCAGACAATCCACTGACTAGCTGAATTTGCGAATATGTAAATTTGCACATCCACAAAAAACTATTTAAATGGAACTGAGCTTTTATAACTCAACCAACAGGAATTACAGTACATAATAGCACAAAAGTCCATGCAACTGAAAATGTCCACTTCACAAGGACAATTTAGACATCCAATAAAACATAGAAATAAAATGATTTCTCAAAATGATTTTAATTATTTTAGATAATCAATTGCATACATCAATATTTGCTGAGAAAATGCCCCAAATAAAGATAATTTTAAATATTACAGTACCATTTAAAAGCGAGGTTGGTAAAATGTTTTACCCTCTATGGTACGGTGTTGCCTCCAGGCAACAGTCTATTTTAGTTTATTTTTAATAAAATGAAACACCAATTTAGTGTTCAAGCCTATCTCAGGGAAGAAGAACTCAAATACTAATAAATGAAAGTGCAAAAAAGTGGTCACATGACCCACAGGGGTCCATTTTGTGTCCTGTTTCAGCACATGTTCACAGGTCACATGGCTCCATATTTTCTCCAATGAAAATGGCATTTTTCACTAATTTCCGTCGAGTTAATCAACCACAAAAATATGAGTCACCTTCACTGGTAAGTAAAGAAGTATTTTCAAGAACTTTACATTATATATCATCAAATGTTTTAGAGTAAATAACAAAAAACTGTGTGTTGCCTCAAGGCAACATTGTACCATAATGGAATCGCATAAGGCCATACCAGACACACTGGGTTGGATACAAATATAGTATATTTGTAAGGAAAAGAGCTAGAATTATCGAATTATATTTGCATGTTTGCATGATTTTTTAATGCACTTATAAGAATAGTAATTCACATACTATAACTTTACATATTATGATCTGCACATTTTCTATAGCACTTAAAAAAGGGATAAAACACAACTGCCTGTTGATGAGGGTGAGGATGAGGTGTCATGTGAAGAGGTCATAGTGACAATCCGGCAGGGGGAGAGAGTGAGGGTGAGATTGAAGATGGAGATGAGGATGAAGATGGATATGATAACTTGATGTAATGGTTTGGTAATAGGCTACTTGTGTTCCACGATGGTAAAATGTTGCCTGAAAGCAACAGCTGAATTTGAAATGTTACTTTTTATTAAATATTACATTTTTAATACATGAAAAACTGGATAAATGTGTTTGTTCAGGTGTCTGGTTAAAGAAACTGATGTTTTCAATAAATATATTAATTTTTTTCTACATGAAAATGTCAAATGTTTCAATTTGTCCGTTGTGGTACAATGTTGCCTTGAGGCAACAAACTTTTTTACATTTTTTTTTTAATAAAACAATAATGATTTTTTTTATTGCTATTGTTATAGTGTCCAATTTTAAGCAGGAAAAACACCACAAATAATTTTGTACTCATTGAAATCATATTGCGTACCATAGAGGGTTTTAATGTTTTTTAAAAATAAGTCTCTAATGTTCACCAAGACTGCTTTTATTTAATTAAAAATACAGTGAAATATTAATATTGTGAAATATTTTTACAATTATGGAAAATAACCGTTTTCCATTTTAATTATGTTAAAATGTATTTAAACTGAATTTTCAGCATCATTACTCCATTATTACTTATCATTATCACTGATGAAAACAGTTGTGCTGCGTGTAATAACCACGATACATTTTTTTCATGATTCTTTGATTAACAGAAATTTCAGCATTTATTTGAAATAGATTTTTTCTTTCTAACATTATAATAATATATATATATATATATATATATATATATATATATATATATATATATATATATATATATATATATATATATATATATATATATATATATATATATATATATATATAATATAATAATAAATAATTACTCATAATAATTATACACAGTACACACACACACACACACACACACACACACACACACATACATATATATCTTCTTTTTTTTTTTTTTAAATAGAGGGAATTAACATTACTTTCTGTGGCATGCCACAAATGCCCAAAATATTCCTTTAAGATAAACAGAAAAAATTAAGAATTAAACAGATGGCAAATAATAATTACATATTTTTATTGCCAAGCATCTTTAGTTTTATTTACAATATCATTATTATTATTATAATTTCATTATTATACTGTATATATGTGACCCTGGACCACAAAACCAGTCATAAGGGTCAATTTCTTTAAATTGAGATTTATATATCATCTGAACGCTGAATAAATAAGCTTAGGATTGTTAGGATATGACAATATTTGGCAGAGATACAACTATTTGAAAATCTGGGGGTGCAAAAGATCTAGGCACATTTAATATATAGGCACAGGTTGATAGATCCTTTACATGCAATGGAAACTATACAGAGAGTTGTCATGATTGAACTATATATATATGAAACAGTACCTCTGAACCATTTGGAATCATGTTTGATCGTGCGCAGGGCCGGACTCTCTCCTAGACTGCGGTAAATGACAGCATCGATGGCCAGGAAGTCAGTCACTGTCCCTGTGAACAAGCTGCCCTCTGGGGTCAAAGGGCACAGGTCAGCGGTCAATAACCAGAAGTGAGCATCGACATTGTGCCATGATGATATATGGAAAAGTCCTTGAGCATAATGATGTTAGGAAAAGGTTGTTAAACACATTTATGGAGTCAAATTAAAAGAGCTATAAATGAGACGATATTAAATATTATTATGTTGTGTATCTACTGGGTGTACGGCTCTTATTATCACAGATTAAAGAGTGCATTATGTGAGTAATGTGAGGTTAGAGCTTAGAGTCATTACATGTCCAGAAATGTGTGCCATTACCTGCAAACAGAGCCACATTAGCGTGTTTGGGATCATACGGACACCTGGCCATTCCGCTGATGGGCTCTCCGACCAATTCCAGAGTGTCTCTCTGAACAAACACACACATACTCTTTGTGAGGACGCGATATGACACTCTCTGAGAGGATGATAGCTGTTAGAAACCACACATATCTCCAAACACATTCACAAGTGCTGCTATCATTTCCACACGCTTCCAGCAACAGTAGAGAGTGTGAGTGAGCATGTGTGAGAGAGATGGACCCTTCAAACGCAACTAAAACAAACCCAAAAACCTGTCTCCACAAGGGTTTTCTCAATTTGATATGGCTTTCAGGTTGAAATATACTGTAAAAACAAAGATTTTAAGATTTAAATACAAAATGAGAGATGTGGCATGAAAATTAGGAAATGTTCACATCCTATGTTCACATCCTATTTCACCCCTGAATCCGAAGAAAAAATAAAAGAAAATATGTTGCATTAGGAAAACAAAGCATTAATTACCAAATGACTAACTGAACATTTGGTAACACTTTACAATAACGTTAACAATTGAATTGTTTAACAGTTCATAAAGCTGAGGTTCATTAAATAATATTAATGCAAAGTGTTATCAAAGTCATTATCTCTCTAAAGAAAATAAATGGCCATTTATGCTTCATTTTCTTCATGCAAAATACAATTTTCTTTTTTGACATTTGATTTTGGGGTGATGTATAATTCGTACATGTTCCTGACAGATTCAACAACACAACCACTCACACTTTCGATTCAAGGCGTAAAATGAACATCATCTTCCTCTGAACCCTTCAATGTAAATGTGTGCATCCTTTTATTGAGTTTTAATAATTAAGTCGATCAATGTTGATCCACTTTCATCAGTGTTAATCCATGTGTTCTATTGAACTGATTCTTTTGAATTATTCAGTGGAACTGATTCACAAAGAGTTTCTGGTTAAGGTGTCATTGTTACAGTGTAATTATATATTTAAGTGCACTATAATATTAATTAGTAACATGTACTTAGGTTAGGATTTGGTTGAGAGGTAGTTGCATGTAAATATGCATCATTTACTGTTATTACTACGGTAAATACCTGTAACATATGTAACAAGGACACTGTAAAATAAAGTGTTACCAAATTTCTTAATGACTGGACTGTAAGAAAACAGTAGGTGAGTGACATGTTGCAAACAATGCAGAATATGTAAATTAATATGTATAAGTCTTATACTCAAATAAGTCTTGCAATGCAACCAAGATGACTAGCAATGGGAATCACAAGAAATGAAATGGCACTGATATATCAACGATTCCATTAACCAATATTACGTTTAGGATCCAATTCTTACTATTAACTAGTTGCTAATTAGCATGCATATTACTAGGATATTGGCTGTTTATTAAGACTTATAAAACACATATTAATGCCTTATTCTGCATGTCCATATTCCACATCCCTTAATCCTACCCAATATCTATATTTAACAACTACCTTACTAACTATTAATAAACCGGAAATAGGGAGTTTATTGAGGAAAAAATGTGTAGTTAATGGTTAGTTAATAGTGAGACTTGGACACTAATCTAGTGTCAATGTGCATTTAAGCTTATGTGATCATATGTGACCCTTGACCACAAAATAAGTTTCAATTTATTGAAATTGAGATTTATACATCACCTGAAAGCTGAATAAATAAGCTTTCCATTGATGTATGGTTTGTTAGGATAGGACAATATTTGCCAGAGAAATATTGAAAATCTGGAATCTGAGGGTGCAAAAAAATCTAAATATTTAGAAAATCGCATTCAAAGTTGTCCAAATGAAGTCCTTAGCAATGCATATTACTACTAATAATACTTTTTTATTTATATTTATGGTAGGACATTTACAAAATATCTCCATGGAATATGACTTTTAATAATAATAATAATAATAATAATAATAATTTGTTACATTTATATAGCGCTTTTCTAGGCACTCAAAACGCTTTACATAAGGGGGGAATCTCCTCATCCACCGCTAAAGTGCAGATGAGACGGCAGCCATATTGCGCCAGAACGCCCACCACACACCAGCTGATTGGTGGAGAGGAGACAGAGTGATAAAGCCAATCATATATATATATATATGGGGATGATTAGGATGCCATGATGGACAGGGGCCAATGGGCAAATTTGGCCAGGATGCCGGGGTTACACCCAGGGCCGGCGTTTGCTATAGGCGAGCTAGGCGGTTGCCTAGGGCGACAAATGTGTTAGGGGCGCAGCCAGGCGCCCTCTAGTGGCGCCCTTAAACTTACTTCCCATTAAGCATAGAATTAAAACAAGCGAAATAAAACATACTGTTTATTAAACATGATCATCCTTGGGCGCCCCCTCAGCCGCACGTTTAATTACTTAACCTGATTATTAGATTGAATTGAAAGTGAATATTGTCTAGCACAGGCGTTATGTCAGGCAAGTGCTCAGCACTGGCGCGTTCTTCAAAAATGAAGCGGTCTAAACCCTCGAGTGCACAGGGACGGAAAAAGAGAAAGGCAGACGATCAAAAGAAAGCCCAGTATAGAGGTAAGTCTTCTCATCGCAGCCATAAAGGTGTCAAACGAAATAAATTTACTTCGTATTATCGATATTATCAACCAATATTGGACGGCATTGGACGTTTTATTGCTGTCACTAAGCTATCACTAGCTAGCTAGTTATCTACATACTACTACGCATTTCACTGACAATAAGGAAATCCAGACGAGCCAAATTTTAATGCTGCGTCAATTTTCAAGGTGAATAGAAATGCCAGAAACAACTGTTCATCTTTTATTATTTAAGATAGGGATAGAGCTACAATAACTTATATATTTTTATTTTGTAGTGGTAAGTACAGTGTATCCATAATAGCACTTTTGTTTGTAGAGGGTATAGTTAATCCAGTTTATGGGTCATAATTTGCTTAAGTGTCTTTACAGGTGCTTAAGAGAGTTTTTGCACAGTTTTTGGAGTTAATATTTGGTAAATATCCTTGAACATTCTTTCTAGCATTTGTGTATGACCAATGTATTGCAGTTGATCCTTCAAGTCTTAATTTTCTTGATTAAGTGTTGGAGTGACTATAAAAGCATTTTTGTTTGTTCATCCATAGTTTGAGTCATAATTTGTTAAATATCCTCCAACGTTCTTTGTAGCATTTTTGTATGTGCAATTTATTAGAGTGTATCATTTAAGTCATAATTAGCTTTTTAAGTCTTGGAGTAACAATAGGAGCATTTTTGTTTATATAGTTTTTATAAATACTTAACCCATTTGTGCCCAATTTTTTCTGAATGGCATGTTCTGCATTTATTTTCCCCAGGTTTTTGTATTTTTTCTTGAAAATCGTATTTGAATCTGTGGCAACTATAGTTGCCGGTGGGCAAATATGCTGTATGCACCCCTTCAATGTCAAATATGAATAAGAGGAGAACATTTAGCATCTAACTCAAAATAACTGCTTTCAACAGATCAATCTTTATTCATAATCAAATTTATTATGTTTGACTAAGTATACTAAAAACTATAGATCTGTTGTAAGATGTGTTTTGTTTGGATGATTCTAGAGACCTTCATGATTATGTTGATATATATATGTCAACAAAAAATACTTATTAGTAACATGAAAATTACCTTTCTTTGGGAGGGTTTGCCTTCGTTGTGCTCCCTGGAAGTAGGGGTAGGAAGTTGGCAGTCTCATGTGACAGGAAGGAAGTTAATTTTTTTATTTTTTTATTGAAATCCTTTATTTGGTTGTCTGCTTATGTGTCATTAAGATATAAAACATGGATAATATCTAGAAAAATACTTACAGAAGGAAAATGACAACTATACACTGGCAACTATAGTTGCCGGTGGGCTTAACAATTTAAGGGGGGGGGGGGGGGGGAGGGCACAAAACTCAATCTCGCCTAGGGCAACCAAAGAGCTAGAGCCGGCCCTGGTTACACTCCTTCTCTTTATCGAAGGACATCCTGGGATTTTTAATGACCACAGAGAGTCAGGACCTCGGTTTAACGTCTCATCCGAAGGACGGACTTAATACTTAATATCCTACTGATTTTTGGCATAAAAGAAAAATCTATAATTTTGACCCATACAATGTATTGTTGGCTATTGTCACAAATATACCCATGAGACTTATGATTGGTTTTGTGGTACAAGGTCACATATTATTCTTTTAGTACTTGAACAATAACTGGTTCTTGCACTATATAATACACTATATAAACTCTAAAAAAAGAGTTGTAATTAATTGTGAAATGTACTAGCAATTTAGAGTTAAAATTGATTTTACACAATTTTTTTCAGTGTACTTAAATACGCGAAATAAAAAAAACAAAGTATCATGAGCTCAAGACTCGAGTCAGATTCATTCATTAAATAAGAATCAGCTCACAGATGAAATCTCACATATTGTGCATACATACAAAAATGAAAACAAACTGCATATAGTAGGATAAACAGAACTGGATCTTGTGATGTTTGTGTAGTATTACACTTTACACGCTCTACATGTTTGCTGAGGGTAAACACAGGGGAGACAGGGAAACACTCACCGTGTAATTGGCACACAGCGGGTTGAATGCATTCGTCCCGCACACAAACAGCCCTCCATCATGGCTCAACAGCACCTTAATATAATTACGACACTCCTCCTGAAGTGAACAGAGAGAAATAAACAAAAAGTTACTCTTGTTTATACTATTATATATTTTGTAGCAAGCAGGGCGGGGCCGAGAGCTGTGGGAACAGAGCGAGGACGTTGGGACCTGACGGTCTTAAGTCCCACGGAGGAGCTCCGGAAGGAACAAGACGAAAGAGGACCAGGCCTGGATTTTATGCTGGTGCTTTATTTGAGTTCATGTGGTAGTCCTCCGTGAGGGGCTGCCATTTTACTTTCATTGTGTTGTTTATGTTTATATTTATTAAAGGGGACCTATTACGCCCCTTTTCACAGATGTAATATAAGTCTCAGGTGTCCCCAGGATGTGTCTGGGAAGTTTCAGCTCAAAATGCCCCACAGATAATTTATTATACAATTTTTGAGTGGAAGGAAAAACATGTGTTTTCGTGCATGTCTCTTTAAATGCAAATGAGCTGCTGCTCCCCACCCTGCTTTCCAGAAGAGGGCGGAGCCTGTACAGCTTGTGCCTCAGATACTCTGCCAAAAATGAACAAAACTCGGTTTTGTTTTGATTATTATATTGTGCTTATCTCTATCACGGTCATGCTTGCACATGACATCCCGGTTCTTCGTCATCATGAACGTTTTTTATTTGCATGCATTATAAAACCATATCAGTCTAAACTTCTGATATATGTTTTTTGAGCGAACAAATCCGAGGCATGCGCACAGAAAGCTAGCTAAGTTCTGTTTCACGTCTTAGTGCGCTTAAACAGTCAAATACACACAAGGTTATCTGAAAAACACACAAAGTTCACATAAACAGTCGGTTAGAAGCTTTCCTGTAGCTCAAAAAGTAGAGCATGGCGTTAGCAACGCCAAGGTCATGGGTTCGATTCCCAGGGAAAGCAAGAACTGACAAAATGTAAAATGTGTACCTTGAATGCAATGTAAGTCGCTTTGGATAAAAGCGTCTGCCAAATGCATAAATGTAAATGTAAATGTAAAATGGTTATGTCTATGAACGTAAACAGCAGGGAAAGAAATCAATGTGTATATATCTCTGTATTAAAGTGACAGCGTAATATACAGCACCTACTGTAAACAGAAAATCGCTTTTGATTGAATAACGTAGCTTTAATAGGAATACATTTCTTAATTGAAAGCTGTTGGCAAGGAGATAAACATGGCGGACTGTGTACAGCTCACTGAGGGGAGGAGCTAAGCTAAATGGGCAGATTGCCAGTCAGGGGCGGGGCCTGTTCCAATGGGATGTCACATTGGAGCACATTCCTGAACAGCTCATTTTGAGACACTGTTTCAGATTTATGAGGAAAATAAACGGAGTGGATGGGTGGTGGTGTACAAACACTGCAGACACATAAATATGTTCAAAAACAACATAAAAGTGAATTTTTCATCATAGGTCCCCTTTGAAGTTATGTTTAACGTTCACCGGTTCCCACATCTTTCTTCCCTTACCAGCAAACCTTGTTACAATATTTATTCAAGTTGTCAAATTTGTTGATTGTTCATGTTGTTTACAAGCATCACAAAAAAAGCACTGTGGGAGAATGATACAGATTATGGTCAGTATTTTGCCATGGTAGTGAATAAGTGCCAGATTTGTAGTATTTTCACTATATTTTCCAAGGTACTTTGTAGGAATAACATGATGTCCAGGAGTTTGTGGTATTATGATGATGAGAGAGAGAGAGAGAGAGAGAGAGAGAGAGAGAGAGAGAGAGAGAGAGAGAGAGAGAGAGAGAGAGATTGTATAATTATGTTATCTCAATATGCATAAACACAATAGAAATTAATAGAAAACTTTTCCTATTAATTATTGTGTGGACACTTCAGCAATGATTTCATACTCTGTGTATTTGTTTTGCTGGGCTGATCGTCATTGAATCACAATGACTTGGCGGCATTTGACTTTCATGTCATTTAACAAAGTCATTTGAATCCTAATTAAAATTTGAGTAGAGGAGAGAGACAAACAAAAACATAGTGTGTGCATGCGTGTGTGTGTGTGTGTGTGTAATGGGCCAGACATGAAAGGGTAGGGAAAGATGGACAAAAGAATAAGGCTGTAAATATTTACACAGCTTCACAAGTAATTTTCCCCCAGACATCATTATTTTGAGAGCTGTGTTTGTTTTTGAAGACAGACATAAGTAGGTCCCAGCTTGCAGCTCCATCACAGAGTCCACACATTGGGCATCACCCTAAAACATGCATTTTTTTCTCCTGGTCTACATTGTATTTGGACTAAATAGACACAATGGTGTTGCATGTCTTTGTGTAGCACAGAAACAGGAAGTAGCTGGACTTGAATGCATCATGACATGAGTCCAGCTATAAAAGCAGTCCTACTGGATAACCAGCTGCGAACACTCATGTATCAGGAATGCCTTTGTACCCTGACGGACATCAATGGAATGTTTTGAAGTGGTTTTGTGTATTTTGCTGAAACCTCTGCATGTGGGCCCCAACACGCAGCTCCACTGTAGGGCCCATTCACCACTCTGCCCATTGAGTTTGGCTGGGCCTCCTGGTGGAGCTGAAACCCGAGGGGGGCGACACTGAGGTCAGGCTCTTTGAGGTGATTAGCAGGACTGCCAATGGTCTATGTGTTGTTACAGATGCAAGTCCACCGTTCACTGTGTGTGTGTGTTTGCACAAGAGATGTAGATCTAAGTGTCGTTACAAATGCATTCAAGCTGCTCACAGCGTAAAACACACAATCCCTATTGATAGATCAACTTACAGCGTGTGTGTGTGTGTGCATGTGTTTGAATAGAAGAACGGACAGGGATCTTTTCATTTTTGATAAGCTGAAGAGTGTGTGTGTAGACATATTAAATGACGCAACCTTTCACCTCTTCCTACCGTGAGTATTTCCACCTGGACGCTGTGAAAGCTTGAGGAAGTGAGGTCCTCTAACATTACCGCATCAACAATACCGGTTTCTTCCCTCTGTGTGTTTTTCTTGGTGATCATCAGGATACAATGCAAATAACAGTGGCAAAATTAGGCAACAATTTGCCATAATTACCCACCAATTAGAAGACCAAACAGCTGATCTGAACTCTAAAGGCCCATTTACACGACACGGTTGTCAACGAAAAATTTAAAACGTTTTGGCCATTCATTTACATGACATCAGCGTTTGGGGGCCTGAAAACACAAACCTTTGAAAACAGGTTTCAAAGTGCACGTTTTTGAAAATGATCCCATTATCATCTCCGTGTAAACTACAAAAACGCAAACTCACTTAAGTGGCAGCATTGGTTTTCAGCTTGAAAAACACACAAACCACATCTAAAATGGGAAAGAGTTTTGAGATTGACTGTACAAACAGATTTGACAAGAAATCTGAGGTATATTTTTACAGAAGGCCAAAAGCTAAAGAGAAGAGAAGCAAATGAATCGCTGCAATTCACAGAAACAACTGGACTCCAGGCAGCGAAACGTGGATTTGCAGTTATCATTTTGAGTCAATATGTTGAATTTTGGGGTAAAATCATACCCTATATATTGTATTGTTATGTATTGTATTGACAACTCATCAATTAAATATTTAATCTTATACTCTACCTAATTTTATGTTTTTAAATAAACACTGACAAAAACCTTATGCAAGTTTTAGGGCTGGACGGTATGACGATATATAACATTGATATCGAAGTAATCACCCGGGTTTACCTATATTGTATTTACCTACTGTGGCGAGGTGGACGAGCGGGAGACATGGGAGGAGCGAGCGAGATCGGTGTGCGTAATTGAGAATGAGCGTCACCTGCGAGGCACACCGGTCTCGAATCCTCTCATGAGGGAGCACGGAGGCATATAAGGACGAGCGACTCCAGTGAAGGATGAGAGAGGACCAGGCCTGGATTTTAATTTGTATTTTATTTATGTTTTGTTTATGTATGTGTGCGCGGCAGTCGTCCGTGAGGGGCTGCCGCTTTTACTTTCACTTTGTTCATTTATTTTATTAAAGTTTGTTGTTTATTGTTCGCCGGTTCCCGCCTCCTTCTTCCCTGAACGTCCGAACCGCGTTACGTTGGTGCCGAAGCCCTGGAGGAAGGAGAGACATGCTGTCGAAGAGCCCTCGCTGCTAAGGGGGATCGCGGTGCTGAGGAGGTCGGGCAGCGCGGATGGGTGCTGGAGCGAGTGAAGATCCGGTGGGACGTAAAGCTCGCTGCCGTGCCCCTGGGTCGAGGTGGGGTGGCCGCCGGAGCAGAGGAGTCGCAGGCGTTCGCCGTGGGCTGGAGCCTGCGTCCATCCGTCATGTAGGGGAGGAGCAGGGAGCGCGCGGGACTTGCTGCTGGCTGCCCTCGACAGGAGGAGCCACCGCCGGCCGCCAGGGGGTGGAGGAGGATCGAGCCGTCCACCGAGCGTCCAGTGCCATCGCATTTTTAAAATCTTTTTATTCATTGATTTCCCGTGTGACAGACAGTCATATACTGACTGCTGCAAATCTGAGTCCACAGATATAGACCGCAGCTCGTATGTTAACAAATCACACGCGGCTGTGTTGATGGTAGCCTGACAAGCCAGACCCACATCAAGATGTTGGGTCTGGGAACACACCATTGGCAGGGTTCAATCCGAGGGGCGGGATAAACAGTTGTCTTTAAAATTCCCTCTGCACGCAATAGGATAGCGCTACAACCAACCAGAGCAACGAAGAAGGTGAAGCGGAG
This sequence comes from Gobio gobio, assembly GCF_949357685.1. NCBI lineage: Eukaryota > Metazoa > Chordata > Actinopteri > Cypriniformes > Gobionidae > Gobio > Gobio gobio. The sequence continues at coordinate 52,852,707 of NC_137102.1, read as the reverse complement.
CTAGTTGATATATCAAACTTTTGCCGTATACGGTCGGCAAAACTCTGAACACATCTTCCTTTCTTAAGAATGACTTCAGTGCCGTTCTTTGTTCTTTTCTCAAAGAAAAGCTTAACTCCAAGTCTTCCAGAGTCACGGCCAAAGCCGACTCGAAAGACCGCTGTTTGGCAGCTTCTTTGTTTACAAGTAGCACGCGGAACCGCCGCAACTCTGCCGTCATTATGTTACGACTCTATACATGATGTTATTGGCATGACCAAAGTTTGTTTTTTCCAGCTCGCAAGCCAACGGAGAGTTGCTAGACGATCCTGGCTGCAAATTAGATTTGCTGTCGCTAGACATTACGTAGACAGGTCCTGGCAGCTGTTTGTTTTACAGCGTTCAGGAACCGTTAAGCAGAACTTAATCAATATTATTATTACTGGTAAAGTTACCGGGCACCGGATATTTTCTCACAGGTTCCCCACTCCCAATATGCACACGCACACACATCTGTGCAACTGTCATTGTACTGTAGCCTACGTCAGTGTTTCATTATCTCATCCCATCTCACCAACAGTTCAATACTTGCAATACTCGCACATCCAAACGTAGTTAGAGAAGGGCCTCATCTTCTTTCCGGTCGCATGCACATTCAGACACAACATTCGCATCCTCTCAAAGTGCCTAATGAATCACTCAATTCTCATTGGCTACCTCGTAACTCTTTAGCTTCATCCACTGCACAGAGTTCGGCTTTTTTCGGAAAGAATCTATCCAGCATATCTGTCTTTTATAAATATAATAAAACTAAGGATGCAATACTACTCTATAGGTACTCAATATTAACATGAGACTGGCAGAAACTGTGTGTTTTGTACTAGTTAATATTATTTTCCCTGCCCACAAGGCTTGGTTACATCAGCAGGAAAGGAACTCTGTTTCAGAGGTTGAGAGCATTTATAAAAACTAGATGAAAAAACTAAGACTAAACTTAATAAATGTCATTAGCACCATCTATTCCTGTCCAGACTAAGCACTGGCTCACAGGTACACCATAAACATACAGCTGAACGTGAGCAAAGCGGCCCAGCTGTGTCAGTGTGCTCTGCTGTAAACTCTCAGCAGGGGTGGGGAGATCTTACGTTCCGCTTCATAAACTGTAAAATTGAATTCATCAGAGATGCAGGTTTGTGAGCGGGTCGATCCGTACGCCCGTCAGAAGTGTAAAAAGCAGGTCTCGCTCTGGGGAAGAGCACATGTGCTTCAGGTCTCTGTGAAACACCATCAAGAAAGTGTCAAGATTTATCCTTCAGATTAGAGCATGTGACATCGCAGTATACGTTCTCGTACCCCAGCAGACTCCACTCCTTTCTACTCTGATCAAAGTCTGTCTTCTCTTGTCTTTCTTCTCACCTTCCTCACTCTCCACCACTCCTTGTTCTCTCTCAGCATGTCTCCGTTCGCTCCCGTTCCTCCCACTCAAATTGCTTTTCGCTTCTTTCTGCATCAGATTCACTCACTAAGGCAGAGGTTCCCAGACTGTTTTTGTCATCCGAACGGAGATGTAGGGATGCTCTATTCTTCTGAAAGAGTACAGAATCTTCGGATCCAAACAGGCAAAAAAGGAGCAAAAACAAGCGACAAAAGCAGTGCTTATGCACGTTGTAGTCTTCGAAAATGTTTTTTCAAAATGTAGCTTTTTTTATTAAACTTACCCACATTCTAAAACTAGAAAACATTTTGTTGTTGTTGTTGTTTAAAAGCAGAGTCTTTTCTTTTGATATATCGCATGTTCAGATATTCATCTCAACTCAATTTATTTATAAAGCCCTTTCAAAACCATTAGAATGGACCAAAGGGCTGTCCAAATAGTAAATAGTAAAAACTAGAAAAACTCATTAAAAAAATTCAAAAATTCATACAAACATAAAATAACAATAAAACATAACACCAAGAAAATCCTGGAACCAATCACTCACAGTTCTCAGACCCAATCAAATGGCGTAAGCTTGATAAAATAAGTACGCCTTCAAGTCCTTTTTAAAAATGTCAACGCCGTGACAGAAAAATCTCCACGGCACCTCAAACGAGACGGTGAGATGGTTAGGAGCATGCTCTGAGCGGAGTGCAGATGATGTTGAGACTGGTAAGGGATCAACATGTCCTTTATATACTCAGGAGCCTGATCACGCAATGCTTTATAGACTAACATTAACACCTTGTATTGTATTCTGTATTTTACAGGTAACCAGTGAAGAGATATCAATACGGGTGTTATATGATCCCATTTTCTGGTGTTTGTTAAGATTCTCGCTGCAGCATTTTGGACACACTGAAGACGAGTAACCAGAGATTCACTTATGCCTAGATATAGAGCATTGCAATAATCCAACCATGTGGAAACAAAGGCATGCAGAACAGTCTCTAAGTCCTTATTTTGAAAGGAATGGTTTCAGTTTCGAAAATTTTCTTAACTGAAAAAAAAAAAAATGCTTTCACAACACTTTTAACTTGACGATCAAAGCGGATTTCAGAATCGAAAATTACTCCAAGGTTCTTCACATGACCATGAATATTGTTGGGCAATAGTCCATAACTTTCAACCAGGCCATTCCCAAGCTGTTTGTTCCCAAACATTATAAACTCTTATCCTCATTGAGTAGTAAAAAAAATATTTAGCAAACTATCACTTTACCTCAGTCAAGCACTTATTAAAAAATAGCAAAATATGTACAGCCATCACACTCCAAAGGAAAATGCAGTTGTAAATCATCTGCATACAAGTGATAATTAATATTGTATTGCCTAAAATTGACCCCAGGGGTAGCATGTATATTGAGAATAGAGTCAGACCAAGAATTGATCCCTGAGGAACCCCCAAACTAAAAAACCCAGAACCAAAAACACAGGAGTTTTTATAAGCTGTCGACCCAAAAAAACAAGCGTTTAAAGACACAAAAGTGGATACAGGCAATTGAGACAGAGTGCGACATGTTATATTACACTGAGAATTACGCCCACTGGAGGGGAACGTAATCGGTGACAGGATATGCTAAATTATAATATATAAATCTGACATTTGGATATTTGACTTAACAGTGACAAAATGTTGACTGCACACGTAGGCATACTGAGTGTCAGGAACATTTACCCATTCTTCCTGCTGATGCTTCACGTCTTATTGGCTGTATCCACTTTTTTTCTCCTTAAAGACTGGCTTTTACGTTTTGGTAGATTATAAAATCTTAATATAGGTTTTTTTTCTTTTCTTGTCAGGTGTACACCTAAAACAGCAGGTTTTAGACATTGCCTCACGCAATACAAAGTCAATGGAAATGGTTGGATTGTTTCCCCCCCCCCGATGTGGGCGTGGCCTAAATGTGCTTTGTCTCTATACGCAAAAAAGGGGACGAGGCCTGGTTGAGCTAGCCTGGTCCTACCAGACTCTCGTACATTTCATTTGTACAGAGATTCTGGCCACTCTCCATTGACAAGCGTTAACTTCCTTGAATGCGGGTACTCTGTTGCAGTTTAATACTATTGGAATTGCCCAGAGCCACTCTGGATCTGCCATAACCAATCGCTAACGTTTGTAGATTGTATACACAAAAAAACTAATTTCCCATTCATTTCCTATGGGGGTCATTTTTGACCCGAAGGTCCTGAGTGTGACTATTTTTTTTTCGACCACTTAGACTTTTCAAATCCTGTCCCTGTCCACCCTGTTTTTTGGGGTGTTCATATACCAAGCACCAATAAAGTCACCAAGTTTCGGACCATTCCGATGAAGCTACGATTTTTAACATTTTTTATTTAAAAAAATTTGGGTCAGAAATGGCTGAAGAGCCCCAGAGGGTTAAAATTGAACATTGGTCTGGGGAGTCTGCTATGTATTTTCTACTGCTTAATTCAAATGACTCTGTACACAATTGGATAGTCCTTCAACCAATCAGACCACAAGAGGCGTGATAAACAAGCATAATTCAAATGACTCTGTATGCAATTGGATAGTTCTTCAACCAATCAGACCACAAGTGACGTGATCAACGTGCATCGACCCTTAGCTTCTCTATCCGTCATCGTGTTAAACCCGCCAATAGCGTGCCAGGTGGATAAGCCAGTCTGTGATTGGTTCCTGCAAAAGTGTAACAGAAGCAGTAGAAACGAATGTACAGGTTTTTTAGACTGAGTTGCAGGGCGAAATCACATCGCCGGCAGATCAGGCTGGGTTTACCCAGTCTAGTTTGCTACCATAGTTTTCCGACAAATATCATGATTAAATGGTGAATTGGTTTGAAATTGAAACCATCTTTAATATTTACATCTGAGTAGAGCTCGCGGTTATGGTAAAGGGCATGACATTTCCCGAACACGCGCTAAGTGGTGCCAATCACAACACACTGAGCCAGCTAACCAATCACAGCACATTTCGTATTTCGGAAGGAGGGGCTTCATCAAAGCTTCATCCAGCTTTTATTCTGGTGAAATGCAGTAAACTTCTGTCCACTAAAATGTAGGAAATTTTGTGAATGTGAACATAAATAAAGTGAACCATATCGTGTCCCAAATGCATGTTAAACTCACAGCGCATGTAGAGATGGAGTTTATGAGAAGCAGCATTTATTGTGAACTAAACTGCTCTGAAAACACGTTTTACTGTTTGTGCAGCTCTTCACTCTGCAACACGCACACAACAGACAATATACTTCTATAAATCGCAGCCTTTGATTTGATAATCACTATTTGATAAGATATATTTCAGTTTTATTTTGATTAAATGTGCTCACAGTGTTCCAAACAGGAATATTTTAAGGATTTATAAAAGATTTTTATAAAGAACAAAAGAACAAGGAAGAACAAAAATACAGTACAGTAACTCAATGAAACTCAAAACTGTCCTGTTACTAGCTGACATTACAACAACAGAATATCTTGTTTCTGTGAAACAGCGAAACCAACAAAGCAACCTCAACATCTGTTTTCAGGCCTTCCTGCCTCTCCAGCGCTGGAAAGCTTTTCTAATATTAACGCCTGATCATAACCCTTCAGTGATATTCCTCTGACCTTTTCTCTTTTGTAATGCCTCTCAGCCATCTTTCTTTCTACAGTCTTTCTTCAAATCTCCCTCTTGCTCACTCTCTCCTTCCCCATCATAAGTGGACATGCCCCCTACAGCTGATTGGCTCACTCCTTCTCCTTCCCCATCATGAGTGGACACACCCCCTACTGCTGATTGGCTACAAGTGTGTTGTGCTGCTCTGTCCGATCCACTTTCAACAGCGTCCTCAGAAATTGCTTTAAAGGTCCCGTTTTTCCTGTGTTTTTGAAGCTTTGATTGTGTTTACAGTGTGCAATATAATGTGTTAATGTTTCGCGTGTAAAAAAACACAGTATTTTTCACACAATTTACTTATCTGTATACCGCTGTTTTGACTGTCCTAAAAACGGCCTGAGGATTTCCTTGTTCTATGAAGTCCCTCCTTCAGAAATACGTAACGAGTTCTGATTGTGCCAGCGGTTCCCATGTTGTGATTCGACAGCAGCTTAGCGCACGTTGCTCGGAAAGGTCACGTCTCTTACCATAACGGGGAGATGCATGCGCTCAATGTTATTGTAAACATGTCTATATTACCGTATCAATTTGAGCCGGAATCAGACCCGGGATGAAAATAACAGCGTCTCGGCGACATGGCGACAAACACACTCTACAAGCGCAACACTTCCTCTTCTCCACGTGGGAGAGCAACAAGACCACGCCCCCTTTTTTGGCGTATTCTTGTGGGCGGAGGTTAGTCAACAAACTGTTCTACTGACGTAATTAAAGCAGGAAGTACCAGGATGTAGTCCAAACCGGCCGTTCACTGTAGGCTTTGAAAGGGAACTTCTGTTAAATAAAATATCTCGCTTGGCATTGAACTTTGAGCTTTATAATTTTACAGGTATTATTTATGCTCTAACAGCAACATTACACACTAACTAAAGTTTGAAAAATGAGATCACGAAGAACAGGACCTTTAAGGGACTGTATAGATCAGGGGTGTCCAAAGTCGGTCCTGGAGGGCCACTGTCCTGCAGAGTTTAGCTCTTACTTGCCTCAACACCTGTCTGGAAGTTTCTAATATGCCTAATAAGACCTTGATTAGCTGGTTCAGGTGTGTTAAATTGGGGTTGGAGCTAAACTCTGCAGGACAATGGACCTCCAGGAGCAGGATTGGACACCTCTGGTATAGATGGATAACTGCCCAATCAGTGCTTAGACACATAGGTCTCTCTAAGATGGAAAAAGGAACATATAGTATTCGAGAGAGAAATTAGAAATTACATCATTTTAAAGATGAAATGAGCAATTGTTAAAATAGTAATTGTGAATGTTTACACAGTGTATTCAGATTGTTGAGACTAATAAGAGCTGAAAATTATTCTTCAAATATCACTGCCTTGAGCTATAAAATAGCAATATCTGCAATAACATTTTTGAACAAAAAGATATTCAGTGAATCCTTCATGTAGGAATCCGTTGCTCATTTTCATTCGGAACGACCGTACAAATACAGTTCTCTTCCAGCAGTGCCCTTCAAGCAGGTAAAAATGACAATTGTAACTGGTTGAGATACTTAATTGGCTGTGTGTGTGTGTGTGTGTATTCTATCTTCCTCACACACACATACACATTTATTTATACACTCCCTATAGGAGTATGTATCATCACAGGAGGCAGATATGATCTTGTTGTTGTCACTATGTTGTTGCTGTAGAAATCTTTTTATCTTGCGCTTCATAAAAGCCAATCAAAGCAGCCCGAGTGACAGCCAAATGCAATAATTCAGCTGCTGCATCTGAAGACCCTTCATATAAATGATGAATGATCCATTTATCTACCTCTGAAGATGTTATTGCGATTTAAAGTCCCCCATGGTGAAAATCAAATTTTTAATGTTGTTTATGTCTATGTGGTGTTTTTAATATGCTTTCAGACAAACCATGTGCTAATTCATAAGTCAACACCATTGCTGAGTATTTTCTCCTTAAAACTGCAGTGATCTAAAAATCGCTGGTGTTTCTTACATCACAAACTACCAATCACATCAACGTGCCGGCGGGCTTTAGAAGCTCTATTCTCTGAAGCAGGGGAGTCTATAAACATACGGTATGCTATATTTTTCTGATGATATGAAAAATCGGGTACTTTTAGCTATGATGTTATGATGAAGTATATGGCTTTCTCTGCTGACCTTCTATGATGTTCAAAGTGCTTTTAAGGATACTGACTGATACTGAAGGCAGACTGAGATGGCAAACGGGAACATGGTTTGTGTAACATTAGCAACACATTATTTGCTATTTGATAACAGTCAAGCAAAAGGCGAATCATATTAATTACCGCTATGTGTCTGACGTTGTAGGGAGCGATATCATTGCGCAGCATTTACTACATAACTTGAGTAAAGTTGACCGAGTGGGTCTCTGAGCTGAGATCATACAGTGTAACTTGATGTATTAAAATAACTAAAACTAAAACAAAATTTTAGACATACAAAAAACCCTGAATAATTGTATTTTTTTATTTATTTTAGTATTATTTTAGTAATACTGAAACCCTAAAAAATACAAAGTACAAAATATTAATACATACTAATAGTAACTATTCAGTGGCAGAAATTTATATTTTCAGATTTCAGATTCACTTTAATTTTAGCTTAATTCTTAGTCAGTTTGTTATGTGCTTTTGTCATTTTTATTCCATTATAATTTAAAAAATATATATTTTTTCTTTATTCATTTCAGTTTTAGTAATTTTATCACATGAACTAACCTTAATTTAAGTTAATTGCCGAAGCAACAGTTCTCATTTTTGTTTTTCCATCTTCATTTTATTTTATTTCAGCTTTACTTTAATTAATGAAAAATATTTTAATACGTTTAGTTATCAATAACAACAGTTTTTTTTTCATTCACCAATCAAGTAAGTTTTATAATCAAAACTTTGCATAAAGATGATTCTCAATGTTATGAAAGATACAGAATAATTGAATTTACTTTATGTGTTTAAACATGGCCATAAATGCCATTCCCATTTAGGCAATGCCGTATCTAATTTGCATATTAATGTGTTTTGGGACAATATGTAATGTAAAAAGATGTGTAATAATATTTTCATAAGAATGTCTAATATTTCATAAGAATATCCAGACTTAAAACTGTGTATGTTGTCAGAGAAATTCGCTAAATAATGTCCTCTACAGAGGCAAAACCTCTAATCTGGGTCTCAGGAGGATATTCCTGTCTCGTGCAGAGTTGCATTTATATTTAGATGTCAATTCCCGAAACTTTGCAGCATACAATTGGCCGTCGTTCCTCTTAGCAACAATAGTTTAATTCAATGAATATTATAGACTGTAGCCTCGAAAGCGAGCCAAGATCGCTACGATCACTAAAATGCTGTTGCTTAGTCAGTTCATCGCGATCTCACAAAGTTCCGTAATAAAAATGAAGTTGTCAACAATAAATCTCTTATTTACATTGTGTCCTGGCTTTGTTTGTTAATGAGAGGTTTCGCGAGCCTGCATTAACTCAGCACTGAATAGCCTAAAAACGCGTTTTGAGCGGTGAGATTCTGATCGCGTTCGAGAGATCAACAACCATCTGTGATTGGCTATATTACTCACCATAGCAAAAACACGCTGTAAATAGATCGAACACAAATTTGCAAATCTGCCAAATTTGTTTCGGCAATTTTTTTACAGTATCAACTGAGGGTGCTTTTGCTTGAGTTTGAGGGTGCTTAGCATCCCCGTAGAACCGGGCCTGTCGGGAGAACGCAAAAGCATTAACTAATATTTTTTCCTCCCATCTAATATTATTTCATCACCATGTCCCTTTAGAGGCTCATATGGAGCTTGTTTCTGCCATAGAATAAAAAATAAAAAGGCAGAATTGTGAGATACTGTTTAACCCTCTGGGGCTCTTCTGTCATTTCTGACCCAATTTTTTTTTAAATAATAAAAAAAAAAAAAAATCTTAGCTTCATCGGAATGGTCCGAAACTTGGTGACTTTATTGGTACTTGGTATATGAACACCCAACATTGGGGACAGGATTTGAAAAGTCTAAGTGGTTGTAAAAATAATTGTCACACTCAAAAATGACCCCCATAGGAAATGAATGGGAAATTGGCAAAAATATGAAAATACAGAGTTTTTTTGTGCATACAATCTACAAATCAGCCAGGATGCAGAAAAAAAGGACTCAACAGTGAAGGGGTGAATCTCTAAAACATCAAGAGTGCAAAACAGACATAAAAAACTCTCTCACACACACACACACACACAAAAACACAATTAGCTTTTGGAATGGCACGCGTTAATGTGTGTGAGTTTTTTTGTCTGTTTTGCACTCTTGATGTTTTAGAGATTCACCCCTTCACTGTTGACTCCTTTTTTTCTGCATCCTGGCTGATTTGTAGATTGTATTCACACAAAAAACTAATTTCCCATTCATTTCCTATGGGGGTCATTTTTGACCCAAAGGTCCTGAGTGTGACTATTTTTTTTTACGACCACTTAGACTTTTCAAATCCTGTCCCCAATTTTTTTGGGGTGTTCATATACCAAGTACCAATAAAGTCACCAAGTTTCGGACCATTCCGATGAAGCTACGATTTGTAAAACAAATGTATAAAACGCAAGATCCACTATAGTGGTAAAAATTTGCTATTGCGTGATAAAAATGCTCAATGTGTCCACCGGATAGCACCGATCTCATTTAAAAAATTGCTTTCATGAGGCCTAGGCTTGACTCTAAAATGAAATACAGCTTTAATTAAAAAAAAAAAAATATATATATATATATATATATTGAATATAATAAAAAATTTATATATATATATATATATATATATATATATATATATATATATATATATATATATATACATTTTTTATTATATTCAATGGGAAAAAATGGGTCATAATTATTGCATAAATATTAATTATAAATCCTAAAATGATCTCAAAACACCAAAAAAGAAAAGAAAAAATATTATTGAACAAAAATATATTTAATTAATTTTACTCAAATCTTTTTATCTTAATCCCGCCCTCCGGGTCATTTTTGACCTGAAGGTCCTGAGTGTGACCCATAAATGAAGAACCCCAGAGGGTTAAACTCGGAATTCTATGAAAAAATGTCACTTTTTTCCCCCCTCAGAATTGGACCTCGCAATTGCGAGTTTATATCACGCAATTCTGACTTAATAACGCGCAATTGTAAGAAAAAAGGCAGAATTGGAGATAAAAAGTCACAATTATCTTTTCAAATGTTTTATTCCAAGAAGGAAACAAGCTTTCATAGGCTCCATAGTTCTCTTCACATGTTTGAGATATATTTTCTGGAACAAGATGCAATTTTGCAGCTCCTTACTGTAGTAAGTGTGTAATAACGTGAGTCAGAATAAGGATATTGGGTTGTGAATTTCCTCCCTCATTATCAAATCATGTCAGCTTAAATCAAGCAGCAAGGCCACAATTACTGAGGGAACACATGCTAGATCAGATCAAACACATTTCGTCTGACAGCACTTTCTAAAGTCCATCTCATCTTATTTCAGAGCATATGAAATGCAAAAACTGGCTCCTGTATCAGCAGTCTGATATCAGTGGTGTGTGGAGGTGTGCGGTCAGATCTCTGACAGAAGGACGGGTAATTGGACACGTGTCTCCATATTCTGTCTCTCTCATAAAATTAGTGGCGAACAAAACAGTTTATAGTGTACGAGGTAATTAGTGATCACGAGCAAAAACACGGAAAGAGCGAGAAAGAAAAGCAAGAAGGAGAGAGAATGAGACCCTGTTGCAGAAAGTGCCAGAGGCAAAGATTCGCAGGTGCGTGTTTGATGTCTCAGATTTCTGCGAACATGTGGGTGGGTGGCAGACAGGTCTAATTTGTAAGCTCCCTCTTGCCAAACAATAATCCTTGTCCAGGTTTGACACTCATTCCCTTGAAGTCCTCTCCCCTGCAGTCATACACATTTATTAAAACGCCCTGGTTTGCGAAAGAGCGGGAAAGCAGGACTCCTACATCACAACGGTGGGCAGAAGGCAGAAGGTAATTAGCCTCTGAACCGAAGAATAAGAACAAGTCTATCATGAAAACATCAAAGAGAGACACAATCGCATCTGCAATTAAACTGAACTCGGCCCAACTTCAGCTCAGAAAACAGGCCTTCACAATCTCCTCAAGTTAAAGAGAATATTAAACCAGAGTTGAGGAGAACTATTTGGGCAGGATAGATCAAGGGATGAGAAAAAAAAGACATATAACTAATTAGGTTGCAGAACACAGGGGTCTCGAGGTGCAATTCAAAAGTATTTTTCATTTCAGGTTGTCTTAAAGGGATAGTTCACCCCAAAAATAATGAGTTTCTTTGTTCAGTTGAACACAAAAGAATATTTTGAAGAATGTTGGTCATCAAACAGTTTCTGGTTCCCTTTGGCTTCCATAGTCATTTTTACCCACATACTTTTATCATTCAAGTCAATGGGGACCGACAACTGTTTAGTTACATAGTCTCGCATAGCCAGACCTCCAGACTGACGGCAGAAGGTCTTGCCTCTATCGCAGCTTTCATTGGTCAAGGACCGCCGAAGAGGACACTTGACTGACATGTAATGCAACCAATCACAGTTTTGTTCCGAGCCATCGCTGCGTCCCAATTCGCATACTATCCATACTAAATAGTAGATTTAGTATGTCCCAAATCATAGTATTCCAAAGATACCCGGATGGTCTACTATTTCCGAATTTGGAGTGCAGATCGATGCACACTCTAACGGCTGATATCGCCCACAACCCATTGCGAGTTGGACGAGGATTCGAGTAGAACTACAAACGCGGATAAAAAGTGTTAAAAAAACTACAAACATGACGGTTGTGCGAGTCCGACGGTTAAGTAGAGAGGTTTAGATTAAGGAGTTTGAGTGATCAATTATGAGTATTTAACCCTTAGTCGTCCCTTGGGGTCCAGCTGACCCCACTGGACTTTTCCTCCATTTTTTAAAAGTGTTCCCTTCATGTCAGGGCCATGAGACTCGGTGACTTTTCCTACATAATCTATCTAAACATGCACAAAAAATCTGGGCTTGATTTGGTTGTTCTAAAGGTGTGTAAAATTTTTTTTACCGTTTAAGTCCCTCGGGGTCAGATTGACCCCACATTGAAAATGAATGGGAAAGTGTAAAAAATACATTTTTTTCACTTTTTTTGTCAATTTTTTTTTTTACTAAATCCAGTATAAATCTGAAAATTTCCACATTTATATCAAGGTCTGGTCCTAGAGCATAAACACAAAGTGGAACGAACTTTCTGTCTCATACACACACGCACATACACACACACAAACACACACATGTGTGTGACTGCAACAGAGAGCATTTTTATAGAAACTGGCAAATAAAATCAACAAAACTGGCATAAATCTGAAATATTTTCATACATAAATGAAGTACTAATACTAGAGCACAAATGCAATATGGAACAAGCATGTTCACTGACACGCACACACACACAAACACAAACACAGGTGTCTGGAGCATTTTTTTGGATTTTGGCAATGAATGGGAAAATGTAAAAAATGCTTTTTTTTTCACTTTGTTTGTAAAAAAAATCAACTAAATCCAGTATAAATCTGAAAATGTCTACATTTATATCAAGATCTGGTCCTAGAGCATAAACACAAAGTGGAACGAACTTTCTGTCTCATACACACACGCACACACACGCACACAAACACACACATGTGTGACTGCAACAGAGAGCATTTTTATAGAAACTGGCAAATAAAATCAACAAAACTGGCATAAATCTAAAAAAATTCCATACATAAATGAAGGACAAATACTAGAGCACAAATGCAACATGGAACAATCATGAGAAAGAGAGAGAAAAGGGCAAATAAAAGAAAGATGAAAGGCAGCTTAACTTCTGCATAACTTCCCTATGGACCTCTAGTGGATAATGTGGTCATTGCACTCTCTTTCTCTTTAACTATAATTCCTAATGTTTTTCCACAAACCTACAGATGGCGGTATTCTATCCCTAACACATAGAGCAATGTCCAAAAACTATTTATATTTATTTAAGATCATCATTCAAGTGATTTTTTCATAAAAAAATGATTTTTAATGAGCCAATTTATGACATAGTTAAGTATTTGTGCAGTAAATAGGTAAAAAACTACCAAATACCCACAAAAACACAGCATAAATGTATAGTTGAGAAGTAAATAAAAAAAATGATATATAGTTTTCCATGTAAAAAAATTATATTTCCTTATGCAATCGCTCTGTAAAAGCTTGGGGTCTATCTGACCCCAAGGGACTCAAACGTAAACCCTACTTGAGGGGCGATTAAGGGTTAACCTGACGAAAAGATATTTATTCAATGTTATCCATATTATATTTCACCTGCAGCAGCATTGTGAACTTTTTTAATGATAAGTTTGGCCATTAACTTTTAAATGCAGCATTATATTTAAACTGCAAACACATGAGGAGAGTCTCTGCATTAAAGACCCACAAATGGCAGATCAGCGTGCTACAACATTTCTCTCTGATACGGTAGGAAATAAACTGAATGTGGAGGATTTGAACTGTGACGATGATTGACAGGGCAGTAACTAAGCGACAGAGTCCGTTATAGATGACGAAGTAGTACGTCCCAAAGCTTGCATACTCTTCTGCTACACACTCAAAAGTATGTACTTTTTCTTCACAAAAAGGGTACATACTTTTAGGCCGTAGTATAAGTAGGCGAATTGAGATGCTGCACATGTTCATGGCCGTGAAAATGTAAAGTCGATGTCCCAGCAATAACAGACCAGCATCTATACATTATTCATTCACAAACGTTGTTCAAGTTTACTGCAACAATGGAGCCGCAAACTTCACATACTTTTGAAAATCCATCATTTAGTTTATCCAGGTAAGCGCTCATTGTCACAGTTGTAAACAAGACGGCGTTATTCTTCCACCAGGGAGTTTGGCGTCATGGCATTTGTTTCTAGGCGGACCATTAAAGAACGCAACACACACGTCTCGCCGACATCCTGTAGAATTCGACCAATCAGATGACGACTTCAAAACTTCTGAAGCGTTTCCAGATAAGTGTGCCATATGCATCAGACGTTCAGCCAACGGTCCGTGGGCGTGACGTCTGAGGCTGAGACTATTAGTTACCCATATTCTTCAAAATATCTTCTTTGCATTAAAGAGAATAAAGAAACTCATATAGGATTAGAAATATTTGAGGGTGAGAAAATGATGACAGAATTTTCATTTTGAGGTGAACTATCCCTTTAAAAATGCAACACTCCTGACAGGACACTCAAAAATCAGTGCACAAATTAATGGAAAATCCAAAGATGTCTAAATTAGTATGGCTATATAGCAGTGGTGTATATATATATATATATATATATATATATATATATATATATATATACATATATATATATTTACATATATATATACATATATATATATATACATATATATATACACATAGGGCTGGGCAAATTAACGCATTAACGCGGGCGATTAATTTTTTCAGCTTAATGCATTAAAAATATTTAACGCAAATAACGCAGCGTCCGTTTTGATATCCATTTTTGCCTAGCGTTACATGATCAAGCTCCTATTCATGTAAATGCTTCCAAGCGCCACAAGACACAAGAGAATGCGCTGTATGTCAATGTCCTGTCTGTGTGGCTGCGTCTCATGTCAGCTATTTGAGGGACACTCGATACACACACACACACACACACATCCTCGACGCACAAACAGACTCGCGTCAGTCTCCTGCTCACATCGAGTTCTCTTTTGCTCTTGAACAAACAATAACAACAACACAGAGAATTTTGAGTATTCTCATATTAGGAGTCTTAAATTAGTTAAATAACGTCTTACATGAACTTAAAGAGTTGAGATGCGCGGGACAGCGTGTCAGATCCGCATCATGTTCGTCAGCAGCCGTTCTTAAAGTGACAGGAGCACTGATGATGTCTGTCATTAATGTTCATCAAAGAACAACAGGAACAGAGAAAATTTTAGCTTTAATGATGATTAATCTATATTTAATTTATTATTTATGCAGTTAAGAAAGGTGTTTGATAACTATTACATTTCTGTATATGTCTAACAGGGAAGGCCACGGATAAATATAACATTTATTATAATCGGTTTATGTAAAGATTGTTTTAAGCTCACTTAAATTAAAAGCTGTTTTTTTTTAAAGCCTAATAAAAGTTGAAATTGGGAGCTTTCAGTTATACTGTAATGTAACGTCATTAATGTTTCATAGATACATTAGTATCAGTGATTCATAAAAAGAATTAATTTGGAGAGTAACTGAAATTATTACAATATCAAAATATTAAAAACTTAAAATATTAAAAACTTGCAATTAATCGCGATTAATTATATATATATAATCACATAATATATATAATATATATATATAATATATATAACACTGATATATATATATAGAGAGAGAAAATCACTAATCGACTTGGACAATTTTGGGGGTAAAAATAAAAATTTTTCTTTTTGTTTCTTTTTTTGATAAGGATGTGATTTTTTTTTAAAAAGCTCCAATAATAAATATGACTATAACATAATAATAATTATTAGGATTATTATTATTTCTAAATAAAAATATTAAACTAAATAAGAAATATTACTAGTGATATTTTAATGTAAAAAAAATAAAAAATAATATATATATATATATATATATATATATATATATATATATATATATATATATATATATATATATATATATATATATATATATATATATATATATATATATATATATATATATATATATATATATATATATATATATATAATGTTCATTTTATACTGTCTTAGTTTTTTTTCATTTTCAAACAACCAAGCTTTTATTTTGGCGGAAAAATGCAGAAATCCTTTAATCCTTCTTATTTGTTAATAACATCAGTCAGTTTTTAAACACTTGTCATTAAGTAAGGAAAGATGGTTAGCACATGTTGTTCCCAAATGCACATTACAATAGTGATTTATTTATTTTTTTCTTCTTGTTTTTATAATAAAGCTTCCAAAAGCAGTTGTTTTCGCAGTGCTGCCATAAGCCACTTTTCCACTGCGTGGTACGACTCAGCTTGGCTCTCTTTACTTTGGCTCGGTTTGCTTTTCCATTAGTACTGCTTCAAAGTGGGTTTCTTCTTTTCAAGTTGAGTGTGACGGTCGTTTAAAATTGTGTGAACAAATGAGACTACAGTGGCTGTTGCTGACTATTTAAATCTAGCAGGTTGGTGTCTCGTTTTGCAAACCCAATGCGGTTAGTAGTGATGATTCTTTCTGACCAATCAGTGATCTGCAGTCTTTACACGTCACATTTTAGCATCGGTACGGCTCGCTTGGAACCTCAACCGAAATGGTATTAAAAAAAGTACCAGGTAGCTACTAGGTACTGTACACAGTGGAAAATCCCCCAAAAGTGAGCCGTACCAAGCCATACCAAGCCATAACAAGCCATAACATGCAGTGGAAAAGCGCCAATAGAAGATCCTTTCAGTAAAAAGTTCTTAAAATAAAAATGTTTTCAACCTATGAAAAGGATTCATGCATGTTAAAGGTTCTTCATGTAACCATAGATGCCATTAAGAACCTTTATTTTTAAGTGTTGCGTCATCAAGATCCATCATCCCTTAACAGATGTCTTGCGATAAAGGCCATGTTTCCTGCTAACGTGGCAAATCACCTTCTTTAAATCACCTTAACTCTGTCGTTCATTATATAATGATACAGAAACACCTGTTTTTACCAAGCCAGCATGTAGATCGCTCATTACTGAGTAAAACTGCTGCAGGAGCTGTCAGGTCCAAATGTGCTGAAAAAAAGCCAAAACTGTTTCCAATGGAGATGCCAGAATGTGATGCACACAAAAGTACATGAATATTGTCTTTCAATAAAATTACATTTACCACCAGCGTTCCGTCAACTGTATCGCAACGGTAATTGCAGCAGGAAAATAAAACGTTTCATAAAAATGAATCCGGTGCACTCTACTCTCATTAACTCAGAATGGTGGCGTGTTTGCCTAGATAGAAGAGAATTAACACGCATTATTGAAATTGCATATTGATATCCAGTAACAGTTTCGCCCAATGTATTGCGCAAAGTGTTGGATATTATATCTTTGATATCTTTAAACCTGGCATTGTATACTATGAATATTGTTAGCTCTTTGATAAAATGCATGTCCCTCTATTGTAAGTTTCTTTGAATGAATGCATGTAAATGTAAAAAATAATAATAATAATGACATTCCTAGAATTCCCTGTGTGACACTTTAAATTTTATGTATTTTCATTTAAATAACTATTTTTCTTATAGTTTTTTTCTAATCAGTTATGTACAATAGGGTTTTAGGTTACATCTAATGTTGTTAAATTCATGTTTATTGCATTTTTAAAGTTACTATGAAGTTGTTTAGTGTTTGTGTGAATGACACCTTCAATATATTAGTATTGTTCTCCTAAAAACTGCTTGAGATGAGCTTTGACTCATCATGTGATTCATCACCTCTGTGATTGGTGGTTGTCAGTATATATCAAAGGTACATACCAGATATTAGTATTTCAATAGGTTGGTAATTTAACATTATTTCAGTTAATGGTATATGCCGTATGCGAAGGGGTGTGAATGATCATGAATAATGATGTGAATTACACCTGACAGACAAAGGAACCCATAATGAGCTGCATAATGACCTGCATAATGAATGAGCCTCAGGAATGTGACAGAGAGATAAGCAACAGGAAAAAAAATAGATATTTCTTGTAGTTTATTTAATTTATATATTTAACAAAGGCACATTACAAAGACCTATTATATTTTAAATGATCAAAAGATTTGACTACTATTTGAATGTTTTTGAATGAAGAAAAAAAAACAGTAATATTGTGACACTGAACACAACTCAGTATTCAGTAAATACAAATAACTGAATAATTGGTAATGATGAATGTTATAAGTAAAATATTTGGAATTTAAAACAACATGATGCAATGCAATTGTGATTTCAAAGAGTGTATGGTGAATTCAGGTTGAATGGGACACTTTTTTCCCAGTCATTTCAATGGCAAACATTTTCTGAATCATTTGATTTTGTAAACTATCCGATACACATTTATGAGACATGCGTGCAATGCGTGCGCTAAGGCTATTGTGTGCTATATTTGCTTAAATATTAAATATATTAAAAAGAAGATAAAATTTATACAAAACGAAATTCACTTTAAAGAAAGGCATATTTATTTCTACAAAATAAAACTTAATGAAGTGGTCAAAATCATTTCTGACCCACTCCATGTCTTCTGATATATTGCAATTTTTTCACAATAAACATATATTAAATAAAAAAAATTAAATTAGGCTATAATATTTAATCTAATAATTACAGTAGAAGTTAAAAACACAAGCAATTCATGGGAAATCTATCCCTCAATAACTTCCAATACTAACCGAGGCAGTTAGTAATCCCCGTAATAAAGTTAAAAGCCTCCGCTGAGAGGCTAAAGTGACATTTTCTTGTGAGACTGCAAATATAAACCAAATCCTTATTTTATACATTTACTCTCTGGGAGAATTTATTCATATGCCACAGGTTTGAAACATCGAGCTCTTGGCAAGTAAATCACTCAAACTGCTTTGAATGAATTTCTCCACTCAGACGGCGCTAAAACGACCGTAAAACGTGAAAAAACCCTTTGTGTTATTTGGCGCTGAACACTCACCTCATGTTTGCCCTTCATTCTACAGATGCGGATGTCATTCTTATTGGATTCCCACGTCCTTTTCTGCAAAATGACAAAGGAATGAAATCATCACCCATATCCACGGGAGGGTAAGCGAAGTGTTCATATATGCAATTATGTGTGTGTAAGAGACAGAGAGCAGGGCTCACCTTGCTGTAGAACATTTCATCTCCAGATACATGGTCCAGTTCCACTCGATAAAGGTCATCTCTGCACCAACACACACACACAAAGTATACACGGACCATCAGTAACAATGAAACTTATAGAGATTAGACTACAGTACACACAAAAAAATAAATATTGCCGCTGTCGGGCGGAAAGCTTGTATTTCCATTTTTTTTCTTTTTTCATAAATCATTACTATTGTTCACCTA
This sequence comes from Gobio gobio, assembly GCF_949357685.1. Taxonomy (NCBI): domain Eukaryota; kingdom Metazoa; phylum Chordata; class Actinopteri; order Cypriniformes; family Gobionidae; genus Gobio; species Gobio gobio. The sequence goes on along the minus strand of NC_137102.1, from coordinate 52,833,487 downwards.
CATCTGCCTGTGGGTTTTGCAAATATTTAGGTTCATTCACGTCATGTAGTAATTACCGCAATTACGCGATTTTAAAGCGTTCACATCCGCGTAATTACAGCTTGTAATATGGGAAAATTATTTGAGAGCTCCTACTTTGTACCACCTGACTACTGCAGGTTCATTTAGGCGTTGATAGTGGTGCCATAGAAACACATAATTCCCAGTCCTAGGACGTGAACAGTTCCGAACATAACATCACGTGTTGTCATCTTGAGACTACTTTAATTACGACATGGCGTGAATGGAGCATTCAACCAATGAAAAGTATTCAAAAGAGCTTGTGACTAAACCTCATAGCTCCATTGGATCCTCAAACTGTCAGTCAAACCTATATCCAAACTTCTCTGAAATTCACTTGTCAAAAACCTTGTAACTCCATTTGAGCTTGATTTTGGTACAATGTTAATAATGTTAAAATGAAACATGCACGTGTCTGACCCAAACGGCAACCTCCCGCAGTTTCTCTTGAAGCCAATACGGAAGTGACTTAAACTGCAATTCATTGACTGGCCGCTAGGGACAGGCTCCAGAGAGCAGAATCTCATTGAGCCCCATGTTAAAATGCCCAACTTTACAGCAGAATAAAACATGTTTAAAGCCTGGTACAAATTGTGGTTTTGGTCTATACGGCTAATTTTGCCCTTCATGACAACTGTGAGGGGGGGGAATTTTTTTACAACTCATTCGTTTACATTATATAAAGCCTTAAAGTTCTGCATAATTAAGGGAGTGGCCACTTTGAGTGACAGGTGGATAGCCGTTTGTCTGCTGTCTGTTAGTCATCCCGTCACCTCAGCTCCGCCCACGTCCCGCCTCTTTGCCCATTTTCTATTATCCGGGAATGACGCGCGATGATACGCTGCCAAGATGGCAACGGCCAGCTCGACCCTACTTTACGCTTCAAAACTGCTCTTCAGAATCCTATGGGTGACGTCACGGACACTATGTCCATATTTTTTTACAGTATGGTCTGACCATAAATAAAGCCACAATATCAAGTTTGACAGTGCGGTGTTTGATTATTTAAAAAATACAGAGTTTTTTCCATTTCCTGAAAAGTGGCGTTTTTGGAGATGCAAGGTTTCCTTCCGACAGTGATGGTTTATAAATAAAAAAGTATATATTAGAAGCAAATTTCTGTAACAATCAGAGTTGTTTTCAGTGAATATATCTTCTTCTTAAATATAGCCTGCTTACTCCTACTTTTTTCATTAATCTAACAAACATATATGAGGTTTACGCTTAAAAAGAGAGGGAAAAAATTACTAATTGGATGAACTGAAGACATATCTTAAAACAACCCTTAATATTTGGTAGTAAACTTACCAATGCAACTGTCATGGCACAGAGTTATTGTTGACTAAAACTATAACTATTAATGAAGTTGAAATGAAATAAAATATACATATTGGATGAAAAGGTTAACTTAAATAAAAAATAGTTTAAAAAGTACTAAAGCTAAACAAGATTTAAAAAGCACATAAAATTGCTACTACATTTATATATAAGATCATATTTTTAAATATTCATAAAAACTAAATAGTATTTAAATAATATTAAAATAACAATACCTTCTGATACAATAACCAATTCCTGATTTGAATATTTTCCCACTGCCAGTGAAGTACATAGAGTAGTGCATATTACAGGTATGCAAATCAAATTGTAGCTTAAATCATGTGACTAAGCGAGACGAGACAGAAGATATATTTTAGCACCTAATACACTGGAGCACTAAAGGGTTTTGATCAAACAAATCCATCAACCTGTCTATGAGAGAGTCTAAATTTGAATTCTCGGCTCTAGAGATGTCAGCCTCAGAGTTTTATGGTGAAAGTAACTGGTTTATCAGAGTTTCCACTTTTCCAGAATGTGTAAGAGAGTTTATAAGAGAGCTCAGAAACTCAAGATAGACTATATCTGTTCTCTAGCTTCAGAGAGCGAGCGAGCGTTTAAGCTGCTTGACCGTGTAATGGTTAAAGGTCAGCGAACAGGGGTTTAACTTTCAACCAGCGCCTAACCAGGACCACATGCAAACCCCCTTGAGAGTCTAAATCCTCCCAGCTCGGACTTTGAAGGCCTTTGCATGTGGCGGATTTCAAAGATGTAACCAAATGTAACACCAGTCAAACTGGACACAGATTTCCACATGCACACTTTGGCAGTGTGTGAAGAACATGCTGCTGTATTGGCTGATTGTGTTGAGCTATTAGGACATGGGTGTTCGTGTCAGAGCTTTAAAACGGTAATGACATTTTCTCATTGTGTAGCTTGTCATTTCCGATTAAGACCAATTAGGTACCGAGACGGTTTAGTGAAACAGAAAGGCTTTAATAAACGGGAGGATATTATATTCATGTCATATTAATTGAAGTAAAACCAAATACGGTGATGTTACTGAGTGAATGAATCTTGAATGAGTGCATGAATACCACAGAGACTCATTTACACTTTTTCCTTAGTACAGTATTGTTCTTGCAAGATGTGCAACATGCAAAATGATTCTAAAAATTATTTCTAATTTGAAATGTGTATGTCAAGTCATTGGACTTTACCTGGCTCCAATGTAGAGTGTGCGATTGACTTTCAGCACGGTCTGGATGTACAGCGGCTCCTGACGGGTGTAAGAGCGATGAGCTCGGCCCACAAACACTGGATATCGCCTCACCACTTACAGATAAAGAAACAGAGAGAATTCAGAAGGGGGAAACGGGGATGTCAAAATGTGGAAAAATGATTAGTGGAGATGGAAAAGAGATACATTCGGGGCACCCAAACAAAAGAGACAAAAGATGAAGTATAGATGGATGAAACAGACACTAAACCACAGGCAGGAATGCGTCCATCACTTTCCCAGAAGAGTTAGAGATAGAAGACCTCTGAGACAGGAATAAAGGACAAAAACATACATCATTGTGTCTTCTCCATGCAGAGTCCAACTACAAGACACCTTAAAGGGAAAGTTCACCCAAAAATAACAGTTATGTCATTATTTACTCGCCCTCTTGTCAGTCCAAACCTTTCTTTCTTACATGATATACTGGCCGCTCTGACTATATGCAATTAGATTAAATAGGGAGTCACCATAAAAGCATCATAAGATACAACTTGTTAAATCTTCGGAAGTCATGTGATGGCTTTTATGTCATTGAATCAGTGAGTTGAACTGAATCAGTTCATGAATTAATTATTCAGGCTAGTTTTTGAACTGATTCATTGTAAAAAAAACAACAAAAAACCAAACAAAAAAAACTAATGACTAAAATGAAAGATTTGTTCACATTATGAATGCATCATATATTACATACTATCATATATATATATATATATATATATATATATATATATATATATATATATATATATATATATATATATATATATATATATATATATATATATATATATATATATATATATATATATATATATATATATATATATATATATATAATATATATATTGTGCCAAACTCTTAGGCACGTTAGTATTTCACACACATAAAAAAAAAGGTTTTAAGGCAGTTATATCTTTTGCTGTAGTGTTTCAGTAGGAAATATCAGTTTACATATTTCCAAATATTCCTTTTGCTATTAATTTTAATAATCCAGTGAGATTTTTGTATGGACAAGGAGCACAAGGAATCTGCCGGTATGATCCACACAGACATCTGATCTCAACATCATGGAGTCCATCTGGGATTACATGACAAGAAAAAACTGATACAGACTAAATCCAGAAGAACTGTGGCAACGTCTCCAAGACACTTGAAGAAACCTAGTATATATCCATCCATCCATCCATCCATCCATCCATCCATCATCTTCCGCTTATCCGGGGCCGGGTCGCGGGGGCAACAGTCTAAGCAGAGACGCCCAGACTTCCCTCTCCCTAGACACTTCCTCCAGCTCTACCGGGGGAACAAAGAGGCGTTCCCAGACCAGCCGGGAGAAATAACCCTCCAGCGTGTCCTAGGTCTTCCAGGCATCCAGGAGGCATCCAAAATAGAATCCCGTGCCACCTCAGCTGGCTCCTCTCGATGTGGAGGAGCAACGGCTCTACACTGAGCTCCTCCCGAGTGACCGAGCTTCTCACCCTATCGGGAGCGCCCAGCCACCCTGCGGAGAAAGCTCATTTCGGCCGCCTGTATTCGGGATCTTGTCCTTTCGGTCATGACCCACAACTCATGAGCATAGGTGAGAGTAGGAACGTAGATCGACCGGTAAATCGAGAGCTTCGCCTCACAGCTCAGCTCCTTCTTCACCACGACAGACCGGTACATCGACCGCATTACTGCAGAAGCTGCACCGATCCGTCTGTCAATCTCCTGTTCCATCCTTTCCTCACTCGTGAACAAGACCCCGAGATACTTGAACTCCTCCACTTGAGGCAGGAACTCTCCACCAACCTGAAGTGGGCAAGCCACCCTTTTCCAACTGAGAAATATATATACACACACATACTTTTGCAATTTTAGGACTGGACACCCCAGTCATCACAACCAGGATATCTATGAAAAATTCACATGTGACCTCTGTCTATACTTGTATAGCACCAAAACTATTAAAAAATAAAATATACAAATATACAAATATTACATGAAAAACATTTAAAAGCTAAACATTTTAAATGCTGCCTTGGCAACTAAATGAAATAAAATAAGATGAAGTTGAAGTACTAAAATGACTAAAACTAAGGGGCCATTCACAACACCATTTTTTTAACTTTTCAAGTGTTTTGGCCTTTCATTTACACAACAACAACATTTTGGGGGTCTGAAAACGCAAACTTTTGGAAACAGTTTTCAAAGAGCAATTTTTTGAAAACAATACGGTTATCGAAAATTATTGTGATTTTAACAGCAAAAGACTGTAAGAATGCTACGGTGAAAAACAGTTAATTGGTTAACAGAAAGTTTCCACACTATATACGGTGAATAACTTTAATAGATCTAACCTTACATTTAGTGTAATTTTACAGTAAAATACCGTTAAATTGACAGTTTTCGGAAGTGAAAAATAAGTAGTGTAAATGGACATTCGCAGAATTCCCTGCGTGACATTTCACATTTGATGTATTTTCGTGCGAATAACTGTTTCTTCTTAGTTTTTTTTTTTTTTTTTCTAAACAGTTATGTGCATTAGGGTTTTATGTTACATCTAACGTTGTTAAATTAGTGTTTATTGCATTTTTAAAATAGTGTGTGAATGACACTGTGCACCTTCTATATATTAGTATTGTCCTCCTAAAAACTGCTTGTGATGAGCTTTGATTCATCAAGTGACTCTCATCACCACTGTGATTGGTACATAACAGATATTAGTATTTCAACAGGTTGGTAATTTAATATTATTTCAGTTAATAAAACATATTTTTTTACTATACATTTTACAGAATTTTTTTTTACAGTGTACATGTAATTATTACAATATAAACCTTTAAATTATACAGTTTTGAACTGTAAAATAGTAAACTAAGTGCTGTCCCGTAAGGCATAAATGTTGCTACCGTATTTTTTACAGTAAAGTTCTGGCAACCCCAGCTGCCGTTTTTTTACCGTACATTTTACGTAAAAAATTTTTTACAGTGTACAAAAATGCACATTTGTGAAAACGGTGACGTCATGTGTGTGCTATTACGTGTTCAGTCTATAGGTTTCTTTACAAAGTAACAGTGCCAACTACTGGCCAGGCAGCATAATACAGCGTTTTTAGTCATATTCACGTATCTGTGTGAATGGGGATTATTTTGACAATGCTGTCGCCTGTACGTGAAAAATGCAAAGGAAAAACCTTTCCGTTTTTAGTACATCGCTGTCATGTAAACATACCCTAAAACTGAAATAAAAATAAATTATAGATAAAAAATATATCTAAAATTACAAAAGCACACAAAATGACTAAACATTAACCTAAAATTTAAACTGAAAATATAAAAATAAAAGCTAATTTAAAATATTACTAAAATATTACATCAATTATAAAAAAAATAACACTGATGCACACACAGTAAGCGCTAATCCTAGATGGCTAATACAACTTGCCCCGACAATCAGTTAAGGACTCCTGGGCCAATGTCCTGTCACGTAATTAATATTCATGAGCAAAGCTGATAAGTTTTATATTGTGTCCCCCAAAAGGCTCCTGCATAAAACGCTGTTGAAAAGAGTCGCTAGCAGTTCAGAGTGTGTTCACACATTTCAGATAAGGAAAATTGCTTTCCAAATGCTGTGGAAAGAGGTTAAACACAATTAGAAAACAGATTACCACTGAAAAAAACAAACAGGAATGGGTCCTCTAACCACAGTGAGACGGATCTGCATTCTGTGTCTGAGCCTGAGGACACCCACATATTTACTGAACTCTAATAATATTCTGTACAGTTTCTGCTGTTAATTAATTCCACTGTAATACGAAGAGAAGGATAGAGATACTGTTGTCGTTGCTGGCTTGTTTTGCCTTTAGTTGTTTGGACACATTTCACATGGGTTTCAATGTTTTTTGTGCTTTGGTATGAGCAATTAAATGTGGAAAACCCTTAAAAAGGTCACCTTATTTCACTTTGATTTACACACACACACGTTTGTTTTTCTATCTTTACTGACTTCTGTTGCTTTTATACTGAGCTAATTATATTTTCTGTTATTTACCTCTAAATCTACTCCTCACATAAAACATTTCGCTTTTTTTATTTTCTCATTAAGACATTATTTATTATGTTTACAAAGCCGTTTTCCTTGCAGAAAGCAAATATTGGCAGGACCCTTTTAATGTAGGTGAATTCAGGTTTAACTATCCTTGTGGAGACATAACCTGACCCTCATACACACATATACACATTGTGCTGTATGACCTTTAACCCCTGGTCTCTACTGCATCATTAGAGAGGCATGAGTGGCTGTTCATCACTATCACTGATTCTGATTTGTGGATCTATAGGGAATAAAACCCCTCGTATACTCGAACACGCATCCACAGTTTGTGTCTCGTTTTTCCAGCACCATTATTTTGAAAGGCTTTTAAAAAGATCACAGCCATATGGTGTATTTCATCCATCCATGAACACTAACGTGCTAAACTATTTACAAACAGCGCGACATGTCCACATCATATGTCAACCATATGTACTTTTAAAAGAGCAGTCTGGAAGTGGCTTCACAAAAGTGGTAGTGCAGCATGCTGTATAAAAGCTTTAACGTAGCCAAAAAAACAACAACAAAAAAGCAGATTTGACCACATTTAAGGGTGGAGTGTGAATTATACTATAATGTTTAGGGGGTTAACTTTAAGTTAACAGAATTCCTAAAGGTAATTTTCATGCTGCAACCTGTTCTCACTGCATCTCATGCACTCTAAATGGTCTCAGTTAGTCAAACATCAAAATCTTAATGATTATTTTAAAATGACACAGGCCAACTTTGTATATGTAAACCTATTTTGTGCCCACATAACTTCTGTATGCATTTAAAACTAGTATATGCAGAGTACATTTTAAAGGTTTAGTTCAACCAAAAATGGAAAAAAAAGTTATTGTCCAAACCCGCAAGATTTTCTTTAATATTCGAAACACAAACGAAGATCTTTTTAATGAAATCTGAGAGATTTCTGTCCCTCCATTGACAGTTATGCAACTACCACTTTGATGCTTCAAAAAGTTCATAAATTTTTTTTTCAAAACGAATTAAAATGAATTGAGCGGTTTAGTCCAAATTTTCTGAGGAGACATGATCGTTTAATAAGATGAACAGATTTGTTAAGGCTGAATTTAAGCTTTTATTCACATATAAATATTGATCAACGAACATAAACAGAAGCTCAACCGAAACTTGACGTGCGAGAACAAACCTCATTGGTTCTTGAGGAAGCTCAAACGTGCTGCGTAACACAAGAACGAACCTCATTGGTTCTTGAGGAAGCTCAAACATGCTGTGTAACACGAGAATGAACCTCATTGGTTCTTGAGGAAACTCAAAGTGCTGTTTAACACGAGAATGAACCGCATTGGTTCTTGAGGAAACTCAAACGTGCTGTTTAACACGAGAAGGAACCTCATTGGTTCTAGCTGAAGCTCAAACGTGCTGTGTAACACGAGAATGACCCTCATTGGTTCTTACTGAAGCTCAAACGTGCTGTGTAACACGAGAATGAACCTCATTGGTTATTGCGGAAGCTCAAACGTGCTGCGTAACACGAGAATGAACCTCATTGGTTATAGCGGAAGCTCAAACGTGCTGCGTAACACGACAATGAACCTCGTTGGTTCTTGAGGAAGCTCAAATGTGCTGCGTAACACGAGAATGAACCTCATTGGTTCTTGCTGAAGCTCAAACGTGCTGTGTACACGAGAATGAACCTCATTGGTTCTTGAGGAAGCTCAACGTGCTGCGTAACACAAGAATGAACCTCATTGGTTCTTGCTGAAGCTCAAACATGCTGCGTAACAAGAGAATGAACCTCATTGGTTCTTGAGGAAGCTCAACGTGCTGCGTAACACAAGAATGAACCTCATTGGTTTTTGCTAAAGCTCAAACGTGCTGCGTAACAAGAGAATGAACCTCATTGGTTCTTGAGGAAGCTCAACGTGCTGCGTAACACAAGAATGAACCTCATTGGTTCTTACTGAAGCTCAAACGTGCTGCGTAACACGAGACTGAACCTTATTGGTTCTTGAGGAAGCTCAACGTGCTGTTTAACACGAGAATGAACCTCATTGGTTCTTGCTGAAGTTAAACATGCTGCGTAACAAGAGAATGAACCTCATTGGTTTTTGCTAAAGTTCAAACGTGCTGCGTAACAAGAGAATGAACCTCATTGGTTCTTGAGGAAGCTCAACATGCTGCGTAACACGAGAATGAACCTCATTGGTTCTTGCTGAAGCTCAAACGTGCTGCGTAACACGAGAATGAACCTCATTGGTTCTTGCAGAAGCTCAAACGTCCTGCGTAACACGAGAATGAACCTCATTGGTTCTTGCTGAAGCTCAAACGTGCTGCGTAACACGAGAATGAACCTCATTGGTTCTGGCTGAAGCTCAAACATGCTGTGTAACACGAGAATGAACCTCATTGGTTTTTGCTAAAGTTCAAACGTGCTGCGTAACACGAGAATGAACCTCATTGGTTCTTGCAGAAGCTCAAACGTGCTGCGTAACACGAGAATAAACCTCAATGGTTCTTGCTGAAGCTCAAACGTGCTGTGTAACACGAGACTGAACCTCATTGGTTCTTGAGGAAGCTCAAACGTGCTGCGTAACACGAGAATAAACCTCATTGGTTCTTGCTGAAGCTCAACGTGCTGTGTAACACGAGAATAAACCTCATTGGTTCTTGCTGAAGCTCAACGTGCTGCGTAACACGAGAATAAACCTCATTGGTTCTTGCTGAAGCTCAACGTGCTGCGTAACACGAGAATAAACCTCATTGGTTCTTGCTGAAGCTCAATGTGCTGTTTAACACAAGAATGAACCTCATTGGTTCTTGCTGAAGCTCAAACGTGCTGTGAGAATTAACATACTTTGAACATACTTTCTTGAAGATGAACATTTTTTGGGTGAACCCTCCCTTCACCAGGGAGGATCAAATAAGCTCAATGAGTTTGTCCAAAGTCCTGTTAAGAGAAAGTCAGGTTTAGTTAGCGGCCAATTTATCTCCTACTCTCATTATATTTTAGCTTTTATACTTGAAAGACTAAAATCTCAAAAATAAATAAATCAATAAAAATTGCTATTTACTGTATCAAAATAATAGCAGTGGTATCATATATTTGGCTTCACTGAATTATTATTATTTTTTTAAATGTTGTTTAGGCAGCTTACTGAAATAAAAATGAAATAAAAGTTTGAGTAGATATACTACAATTACTAAAACAAAAAAATCTATAAAATATAAGCTAATTAGAAATATCAAAAATAACAATAACTAAATTACTAAAACTAAAGATATAAAAATAAAAGTATTAATAAAAACTATAATAGTATATATATAATTCATAAATAATACTGACGGACAGCCGATTTGGTAACTCCTATGGTAGTTATTTTATAGCTCTCCACAAAAAAGAAAGAAAGAAGGATTTTATGGAATTAAAATAACAGCAATGGTATCATATATTTAGCGTCTTTAGCTTAAACCAGTTATCATTTCCAAATCATTATCATTTTACCTTAACCGTGGTAAAATCATTGTAATCTGGCACAGAAATCTTTTCTTATGATGTTTATAATCATAGAACTTGGCACAATAATTTGGAATCCAACTGATGTGCATGTTTTTGGAAGGCAAAATCTCAAAGCTAATTTATGAGCTAAATGCTGATTGTGCTGTTATGCTCTAAATGAGCGTGCTTTAAAGAACATAAATGTGACGAGTATGTCCAGCTGAAAACTAACCTGCTGATGTTGCTTAACATGGTACAGTGTAATTGGGGAGGGGGTGTGTGTGCTTACCCTCAGCAGGGGCGGAGATTAAAGGGCCAGGTTCCTCTGGAAACGAGCAGGCAGCCAATTGGAGGACAGCAAAAATCCGTAAGAAGCAGGGGGTCAGGGTCGCCATGGCAGCGACACACCAGAGCTCTGTAGGCAGGAGAAGAGAAATTATGAAGAAAATGAAGTTATAAAAATGATGAAAAGAACACACCACAATGCTATAGTGAGTTGCTGTTCACTATCTACTTGCACCCTTCTAGCGCACCATCAGACACGATACCTCATAAATGACTGATTTGTATGAAATATTACACAATAATGAAAGCATTAGAGACTTGATTAAGACTCACAGTTGATTCCACTATAGTCTAATAATAAAAATAATAAGCTCATTTGAATGAGTTATGATTGAATACGTGTGTTTCATGGAGCGGTGGGATCATTTCAGCAAAATTAAAACATTAAGATCAACTCTGTTCTTTACATGAAGATTTCATCTGAATTCAGAAGACTTGGAATGCAACATGAGTACTGTTTTTGGTCACTTTTTGCAATAAATACCTGTGACTGTACTTTTATTTGCCTGTTACGTGTTTTATATTGTTGAGAAGTTGGTAGGTTTAGGGTAGGAGTTGGGTTAGTTGCTCCAAAATATAAAAGTAGCCTATAAATACAAAAAAAAAAAATCATGTCTGCTTTTACAAATGCAAAGAATTAAATGCGTCTTGATCATTGGGCAAACAACTGAAATCAATGGAGTACCTGCGCATCGCTATATTGAGACACCTAGGGATCCCACTTCATTGTGACACGGAAGGCACTTGACCATGCTTAAGATTTTGATGCCTTGGGAGTGAGAATGGGTTATTATATTCTATACTTTAATGAATTCTATTGAGAAACCATGGTGAATAAAGATTGAGAGTCAATGTTCAGAAATGCTTAAGGCTACACTGTGTAACTTTTTTAGTTTATTCTTAGCTAAAAACATTCAAAAATATATGTGCTCATTAATGTATATTTACTTCTTTCAAGTAATAAAGTATTCTCGTAAGTTTATAATATGCCATTGAAAATACATACGGGTAATGTATTGGTAATGGTTCGAATGCGGGTCGCCATGTTGCCCCTCCATCTTGAAAGTACATAAGCCAAAGAGGGACATATCCATAAATTCAAGCTTCGCCTTTCGCGTTTTAACACTCGATGGCACCGTGTCGAATGTGGACGAGGTCGAACTGGAAGCCATATTAATCTTGGACTAAATCGGCCACCGTAGGAGTTAAAACAAAATCGGAATTGAGAGGAAGAGAAACTAATATTCACTGGATGGTCATACCTTTTAAGATGGGGGAAAATATCACACAGTGTAGCTTTAATTTTTTTTTTTTTTTTTTAACAATGCTGTATAACTGCGTTTTGAGGTGTGTTTGTTGTCAAACTCAAAAATGTGTATATTTTTAATTATTAAAAAATGCCATTATTTTATTTGAAAAAGTTAATAATTGTATTTTATTGACAAAATATTTCCGTTTGTCTTGGATATATTTTTGATTATATCAGATATCATTTTAAGCTGTCAAATGGTCATATTACAGTGTACCCCACCTATGGGGCATGTTGTCACATTTCACTTCCATTCTTTCGGAGTACATAAAAAAAAAGTATACACTGTAGTAATGAAACAAAACCACCACACAATTGTACTAGACATCTGTGAAATGAATGTGGGAAAAAAATAAATACTCTGAACCCCAAGTGGATTTACACAAACTGAGAAAGTCAAAAGGCGTTAGGTTGTTCCCCGCTCTCCCCTACAACAAACAAAGTCTCTGAAAAGATACAGGTAAAATGATTAATGAAAGTTTCAAACATCCTGAGTGTTAGACATGCTGTGTGCCCTTAATTACTTCATAGCATTATATTCTGAAATGAAACTACAAATGCACAGACGACTCCACATGCAGTGAGGCAAAACAGAACCCTTTATTATTTGACATTTGGCATTTATTTAAGCACTTTATGAGGAACAGGCTACTTACAAAAACCACAATACCTGTCTGTAAAGCAAAACAGACTTGCGTGATTTCATCGGGTGTTAGGAAACCGTCTGTCTACGAGTGAGCGTAAGTGGGGCATAAAACTGTTTAACAAAAGCTTTCATCTCCGACAATCAGTTCTTCCTTCGGACAGAAACCAGATGAGAGTCTTGAGGGCTTCTCTTTCACGGACAACCCTCAATTACCGCACCGTCCCGAGACCACACACACACACACTCACTCTAAGACACACACTGCAATTCATCTTCAGCACCTTTTTCATTGAGTCTGTGGAGGAAGGAGTGGCCAGTGGCTTCGAGAACGGTGCCACCATCTGCTCTTTTCTTTTCCACACTGCTTTTTCATCTGTCCCTTTCTTTATTTCACAAAGCATGATTGTGGTAATTGGATAATTTACGAGCACGTGTCAACCCTCCCCACTGCAGTATATTACTGACACAAAAACACGCGCAACAGGGTGAACTGTGGTCAAGCAACATACATCACATCATCTGAACAGTCTCGCAAAACCAGACTTTTGACTCTCAGTCTAAAGCAAATATAGTTTGTTTTATGTTGACATGACGTGTAGGAGCAGGATGCTTAGACAGAAGAGACAACTCAGTGTTTGACCAATATGAATGCGCGAGAATCATTTTGAGGGTGTAGAAAGATGCTGGTCAGTTTAAAAATCAAGAGGGAAGGCTGAAGAAATCCGATGTGTTTAAAATAGGGCTGTAACGATACACTCGTGTCACAATTCGATATTAATCACGATACTGAACTCACGATAAGTTATGTATCGCGATATTTTCACTTTGAGGAGTGCCGTTCCAGCACGTGCGCTTCAGATGATCAATGCAATCAATCATAGTTCTAATCGCAAGAAAGCGTGTCAAAATGACCACTCATCCAGCTCATCCAAAAAATTTTAATTCTGCATTTGCTCACTTTCATGTTGTTTTCGCGCGTCAAGCAATCATTTGAACGTCCGTGTTTGCAGTATATGTGTCGTTGTAAATCTCTCAGTTTAGACACTTGATTAGTTATTTTTACGATGCCTTTATTACATTTTTTGGATCTTTTAAGTTTGAGAGGAATGGACTTTAAATGGAGGGACAGAAATATCTCAGGTTTCATAAAGAATATCTTCATTTGTGTTTGGAAGTTAAACGAAACGACATGAGGGTGAGTACATGATGACTGAGTTTACATTTTTGGGTGAATTATACCTTATAAATACAGCAAGTTGAGCCTTGGATAAAACAAGTCTATATTGCGAATCATATCATCAACGATACATGTCGATCGTCGCATTTTTATATCGCGAAATATCGATTAACAATATATCGTTACACTCCTAGTTTAAAATGTAAAAAATTTAATGTTTTTGAAAGAAGTCTAATCCCTACCTTTTACTGGAATCCTAAAATACAGTAAAATAGTAATGCAGTGAAATATTATTGTGATTTAAAGGGGCTATATGCAACTTTTTCCCCAAAATAAACGTAACAATAGCCTTTTTATTTGACCATTTATGACTCAAACATCTCCTGATGAGCATACTGACACCTTGTCCGCTCACAGTGGGTGCACCTATAAGCCTGTATCCTATTTTTCCTATTTTCTGGCGGGTCGTTTTTTCCTGCGCTGTCTGCGGTTGTGACGTCAACACCGCTGCGAGAGCGAGCAGAAAATAAGAGCAGTTCTGTTTTTTGGCCACAGGTGTCAGTCGCGAGTTCAAATTTCAGAAAAACGCATATAGCCCCTTTAAAGTAAGTATTTTCTATATTAATATTTTTTTTGTTGTTGTTTAAAAAGTGATGCAAAGCTGAATTTTCATCATCATTATTCCAGTCTTCGGTGTCACATGATCCTTCAGAAATCATTCTAATATGCTGATTTGCTGCTCAAGAAACATTTATTATTATCATCAATGCTGTGCTTTGTGAAAATCGTGATACTTTTTTTTTCAGGATTCATTGATGAATGGCATTCATTTGAAATTGAAATCTTTTATAACAATATAAATGTCTTAACAGTCACTTTTCACCAGTTTAATGCTATTAAAAGTATTCATTTAATTATTAAAAATAATAATTTCAACAAAAATACAACAAAAAAATTAGTCTGCAATTTGACTGTATAAAAAATATAAATCTAACATAAAAATATATAATGTATATCAAATATAAATGTAATAAAAATATTACTCAGGCAGTCCATGGACATGCCATTAAAGAGTATAATCATAATTAAAACCTAAACTAATATGTATAGTCGTCACGCCACGGCTACAAATTATAGAAATTTTGGGCCAAATATTTAGAAATGTATTGAAAGACTCTATAACACCACCTCTATGTGCCTGTCAGTGAATTTCTATATGATTGGTGCCAATTTTCTATATTTTTGGAGTTGTGATGTGCTGACTTCATATATTTTTTTCTGTTTTAAGTTATTTTTGGCCAGGCATCCACTTTGAGCAATCTGCCAGTGAAGTGCACGCTTTTTTTGTGCTTCTATCATTAAAGCCAACAAAATCTGATCTGAAGCATTTTCATGACAGCGACGGTGAGGATTTGTTTAAGACCTCTCTCAATTTTCCCTTCCTCTACTTTCAACAGGCCTCCAACCATACATACCACTTAAATGAGATGAAACAATGAATAATATAATTAAGACATCCCTCAGGATGACGGAAATGAAAGAGACGAGAAACTATCTGAAAGAACTTAAGATGCCTTTGGTGAAAAGTTTCTAAATTAATAGCAGCATTTTGAGGGCTTAAACTCATAAGGCAGAATGAATCTCAGTTGCATTAGAGAGAGAATGAGCGACTCTGTTAGTCCATTAGCACAAGACACGCACACAGACACAATGTTTATCCCCTGCACACATAAAACAAAGAACATTGTCAAACACATTACTTTAAAGAGGCCACATCCTACACAGTTTTATGTACAGCGGTGCTGCAAAGACAAACATCACAATTACTGCAGCACAAACTTGAGGTTAGGGATTTGAACAAATCACCAACCCTAGGTATTAAACTTCAGTGTGTAACTCACCCTGTATTGTTTGTGCTACGGTCATGAATGCTATCTCAAACTGTGGAGCTTGTTGAAGAAATATGTGCTATTAAGTGATCAGACTTTAGCAATCATCTAGCAACCACACAATGCACTAAAAAACACCCACATCACACTTGCATTGTGGTATCATGTTTTGAATAGGCAACTACTAAAATCATTTTAGGAAAATAAATCTACCACTTTTAACCATGTTATATAGTGAAGGCCACATTTGTACATCTACATGCCCACTTTTGTACCATATTTCACACTCTTAGGCTACGTACACACTGCAAGCCGATTTATTGTTCAAATCCGATTTTGTTGTATAGCTAGTTTTAAATGTGGCCAATGTCAAATTCGAGTGTGAACATATTGTGGTCCTGAACTGACCCGCATGCGCAAAAGAACGCTAAATAGACGTCACGCAGTATGCTGTCAAACAGAAGTAAACACAGAGAACATTAAAGTAAGTGCTTACACGTTTATTTATTGTGTGATCTGCCACTGAAGCCAGCGAATTTATGCGCAGGTATAACGGAAACAAGTAATGGAGGCCAGCTAGTAGTCACTGTGCGAGTAAACATCACTCCTCCGATCTCAAGAGATACTCTAGCGACTGACGCTAGGGGTTGTAGCCTTTAGCCTCCTTATTAGAGTGTCCGACTCTCATTCCGGTAGACCTGGGTTCGAGTCCCGCTTGGAGAGGGCGGTCCGAACAGGAGGGGTTACGTTGGTGCCTTGACCCGGATGAGAGTGAGGTTTGGGGGGGAGTGTAATGGAGGCTAGTTAGTAGTCACTGTGCGAGTAAACATCACTCCTCCGATCTCAAGAGATACTCTAGCGACTGACGCTAGGGGTTGTAGCCTTTAGCCTCCTTATTAGAGTGTCCGACTCTCATTCCGGTAGACCTGGGTTCGAGTCCCGCTTGGAGAGGGCGGTCCGAACAGGAGGGGTTGCATTGGTGCCCTGACCCGGGTGAGAGTGAGGTTTGGGGGGGGGTGTAATGGAGGCCAGCTAGTAGTCACTGTGCAAGTAAACCTCTCTCCTCCGATCTCAAGAGATGCTCTAGCGACTGATGCTAGGGGTTGCAGCCTTTAGCCTCCTTATTAGAGTGTCCGACTCTCATTCCGGTAGACCTGGGTTCAAGTCTCGCTTGAAAGAGGAGGGGTTACATTGGTGTCGTGACCCAGATGGGAGTGAGGTTTAGGGGGGTGTGTGTAACAGAGGCCAAATCGATCCATTGAATGTTACCGTCATTGTGTATGGTGTACCAAGTATTGGGGTCTCTGTGTTCTGGTGGGTACCATGTTACTTCTATTATGTGTCACATGTCTGTCTTGTCCTGTGCAGCACATGTGGTGGTTTTGTCACGTTTAGGTGTGATGTTATGTCTCTGGTCCCTTGTCACCCCGCCCTTCTTGTTATCTGATTATTAGTTAATTTGCCCCACCTGTTCTTCCTCATTTCCTGCCTGATTTGTCACTCTTAATAATCTCCTCGTGTCTGCAGTCCCATGCTGGATCGTCGTCTTATGTCGGATGTCATCTTTTCTCTGTCCGGCTACATGTTCCTGCTCCTTGTGTTTAAAGGGTTAGTTCACCCAAAAATGAAAATTCTGTCATTAATTACTCACCCTCATGTCGTTGGACACCCGTAAGACCTCCGTTCATATTCGGAACACAAATGAAGATATTTTAGTTGAAAGCTGATGGCTGAGAAAGGCTTCAGACAGGCCTCCATTTGCATTTAGTACATTGACACTTCCAAGATCCATGAAAGGCACTTAAAACGTCGTTACAAAGTCCATCTCACAACAGTGGCTCTACAATAATTTTACGATGCGACGACAATAGTTTTTGTGCGCAAAAAAAAATCAAAATAACACCTTTATCCAACTTGTTCTCGACTTCCGTGTATGCCTCCACGACGCATGCGCGAGAATACGACGCAGATCCGGCGTTCGGACACATGACCTAGAAGCGATTTGTTTACGAGCAGTGGAAGACGCGCGTGTCTAAGCTGTTGAATTCTACATTGATCGTGCTTTAGATCTCAGCGTAGTGCTCAAAATGGGGCTTAAGTGTGTATTTCATGGATTCCCGAACGCCGCCGCTACGTCATATTCTCGCGCATGCGTCGTGGAGGCACACACGGAAGTCGTGTCCAACGACATGAGGGTGAGTAATTAATGACAGAATTTTCATTTTTGGGTGAACTAACCCTTTAAGTATTTCTAGTTTAATTTCCCCTCGTGGATGTTTTGTTTGTGTTATTTTGTATTTAATAAATCCCATCTTTATTTGCACTTGAGTCCTCACTCCCTTTTCATGTATCACACCCTGACAGAACGCAGCCCACGACCAGAGATATGACATCACACCAAAACATGACAAAACCACCACATGTGCTGCACAGGACAAGACAGACATGTGACATTATGTAGATATGGTTTCTACACAATATCTATTATATTATTTACTTATTTATATCTAAGTAAACCATACATTTTAAAAGTGTGCTTTAAATCATGTTATATTGTTAAAAAGTATTGCAAAGAAAACTTTAAGTAAATTACTCAACAAACTTTTACTGGCCAAGTTAGAGTTACTTATATTCTTTGTTAATTTTACGGATCTTAGTTAGTTTACTTAATTCTATATGGGTAATTTACTTTAAGCAAATAAATTAAGTACATTTTACTCGTTTTTTCAGTGCTGGCTGCCGTATCTCTCTATGTAAATGACTTCTGTTTTGATTGGCTAACCTCTTGTAACGTGTGAGCAGGGATGAAGCGGAGTGAGAATCCAAGTGCAGCAAGAAAGGTTTAATAACACGCAACATCAAAAGAAAATACAAGAACAAGGGTATACAGAACCAGGCAGGAGGGTAACAACAGGAACACGGATACAGGAGCACAAGGACCGACAAACAACAACTGAAGCACAGAGGTATATATGCACAAAGGGAAACAAGGATAACAAGATAGCAAGGGGGAGTGGCTAATGGGCAACACCTGGGGAAAACGAAGCATGAAGAAAAACTACAAAGGACTACAACACATGGCACAAGGCAGGAAATAACAAAAGTGTCCACAAATTTATGACACCTCTATTTTAATATATTTATAAATGTACTTTATTCCTGTGATCATTACTCTAGTCTTCAGTGTCACATGATCCTTCAGAAATCATTCTAATATGCTGATTTGCTGCTAAAAAACATTCCTTATTATTACCCTTGTTGAAAACAGTTGTGCTGCTTACTATTTTTATATAAACTGTGATAAAAAAAATTCACGACTCTTTGATTAATTGAAGTTCGAAAGAACAGCATTTATTTGAAATAGACTTTTGATCAATTTAATGCATACTTACCGAATAAAAGTATACTTTTCATTAAAAGAAAATCCAACTGACCTCAAACTTTTGAATGGTAGTCTACATCAAACTATTTTACTTCAAAGGAGGCAGTAAAATCTGTTTTTTGTTTTTAATGTTATGACCCTTTTAAATTGAAAGACAAAATCGTATTCTACAAAATTGTGTGTGTGTGTGTGTGTGTGTTTACAAGCTGTATATTAGGGGCACTAAAAGGACAAAAGGACTGGTGGCACACAGAGCTAGTAAATGCTTTCCTATATCTCCCAAAGAAACCATTCATTGTCTCGAGCCTTCAAAACTGCTCTCTCTCTCCCTCCATCTCTCTCTAATCTCCTTCATCCCCCCGTCCCACTTCAGACTGAACCCCTGTGCCCGAAGGAAGGGTCAGAGGTCAGGATAGGTATCCTCCCATTGGGTCTTGCAGGAGAGAACACGTCTCTAATACAGAATGCGTCTGTAATTTAGTTTAAGGAGGTCGTGACCGAGCCACAGACACATTAAGTTTTGTGATAGCTCTAAATTAAACCTAATAAGCAGTGATACCACCTCAATTGTTCCTTATTAATGGAACACACACACACCTCACAAACTCTCTCGCTTCCTTCCTCTCTCACACACTCAGTAACAAGGCCTGAATATCACAGGAACGGTCCAAGTCTTTGTTGGCAGGCTGACGGCGCTAACAGCCATTAAAATGAAATGCTTTTAAACAGCGGTCAAATACACAGTGGTTGGAAATCCCTCACAGATGCCCGTCCAAAGCAACGTGTGCAACATTTATGGAAAACTATGACTGGAATGTCATTGAGGCCAAGCTTTACCTATTGTCCACTGTGCTGAGAAACTTCTAACCAGAGTGTTATATATGGAAGCTTGTTTCCGCCACAGAATGAAAAATAAAAAGGTAATTGCGACTTTATTTCTCGCAATTCTGACTTTATTTTGTACAATTCTGACTTTATTTCTTACCATTCTGACTTTATATCTCGCAATTCTGACTTTATTTTTTACAATTCTGACTATTTCTCTCCATTGCGAGTTTATATCGCTCAATTCTGACTTTATTTCTTACAATTCTGACTTTATTTCGTACAATTCTGACTTTATTTCTGGCGATTGCTATTTCATATCTCACAATTCTGACTTTATTTCTTGCAATTCTGGCATTATTTCTCACAATTTTGACTATTACATGCCATTGCGAGTTTATATCTCTCAATTCTGACTGTATTTCTCACAATTATGACTTTGTTTCTTGCAATTGCAAGTTTATATCTCGTAATTCTGACTTTATATCTCGTAATTCTGACTTTATATCTCGCAATTCTGACCTTATATCTCACAATTCTGACTTTATATCTCGCAATTCTGACTTTATTTCGTACAATTACGACTTTATTTCTTGCGATTGCAAGTTTTTTATCTCGCAATTCTGACCTTATATCTCACAATTCTGACTTTATATCTCGCAATTCTGACTTTATTTTGAACAATTCTGTCATCTCAGAAATAAAGTCAGAATTGAGCGATATAAACTCACAATGTCGAGAAATAGTCAGAATTGTAAAAAATAAAATCAGTATTGTACGAAATAAAATTTTCCGCAATTCTGACTTTATATCACGCAATTCTGACTTTATGTCTCACAATTGCGAGTTTATATCACACAATTCTGACCTTTTATCTCACAATTCTGACTTTATATCACGCAATTCTGACTTTATAACATGCAATTGTGAGTTTGTATCTCGCAATTGTGAGCTAAAAAGTCGCTAAAAATTTTCTTTTAAAATGTTTTATTCTGTGGCAAAAAAAGCTTGCATAGTTAAAAGATATAGAAATTATATAATTATACATAATTTTTTCATTAAAGATGCTTTAAATTAATCAAAAGTGTCAGGAAAGACATTTACAAAAGTTTTTCTGTTGTTTTTACTTTCTACATCAAAGAATATTTAATGCTTAACAGAAAATAAATTATCCCTGTTTCAACAAAAATATTAAGCAGCATAACTGTTTTAACAACACTGATGACAATAATAAGAATTTCTTGAGCAGCAAATCTTTAAATGGTCTGTGGTAGGTGAAGTTCAATGCTATGGAAACAGCCACAGCTCTGTGTATAATGGAGAAGGAGATGAGAGAGAGGAAGAGGTCGGGCAACGTTCTTGATATTTTAATGATAAAATAATTCAAGGAGTGAGATTTGCCATTTACTTAACTGTAATTTTGTTTAAAACGTATTGAGTTTTCAAGATTTCATGCATTTAATTCATGGTTTTAATCAATTAAATTAGATTTAAAGAATTGTTATGCAATGCTACATGTAAATCTAAAAAACAGCCTGCCCTCGTGAACGTTTTTTTTCTCTCGTCCAAACAGGCACACGAGACAATGCCTTGCTCCCTTTGCTCTCGTCAAGTACATTTTGGAGTGTAGAGTGTTCAGTCATTTCTGAGGTCGTTTTTCAGATAGGATGCTGCCTCAGAAGACAGCAGCCTATGTGTAGCAGCTTGTTTGGAACAGACACATAAAAATATCTCGCCATACTCCTGTTATTTTGTGTCCTATGCACATGATAACATCCAAAGATAACCTAGAAGAGACATTTTAGGGGGTGCATAGATAAACATTGCTGCGACCGGGCTGTCCAAACAGTTCAGCGCCATTAGCTTACGCACTCAAGATCACCAGATTAATCTGATGTATTGGACCACATTATCTCAGGCCTAAGCTAAAACCAAATAAACACCTGGAAATATAATAGATTTTTTTATCAATGCCCTTCTGATAATTACAATGACCTCCTTCTAGTCGTTTGCGAAGCGTAGCAAAAGTCTGAAGTCTCCCAAAACACGTCTCGCAGGTCAAAAAGTCGAACCTCAACATTTGTCAGACAAATAAAACAAACCACGGCGACTGGCACACCGACGCCCTGCTGTCCGCAAACAATCCGAGAGTGTCGGGTGGCATTCAAACACAAACCAGGAGACCTCGATATTTTCCTATCGCGTCCCTTGAGGCTTGCTTTCGGGCCTCCATAAATACACACAGGATGTCATATCTCAGCAGGGTCTGTGCTATCTCTCGGCGAGCGTCATCCTCTCCGCCGGTGACCTCTTTACATGGTCTGTGGTAGGGGAAGTTTAATGCTATGGAAACACCCACAGCTCTGTGTATAATGGAGAAGGAGATGAGAGAGAGGGGGAGAGGTCAGGCAACGTTCTTGATATTTTAATGAAGGAATAATGTAAGGAGTGAGATAACCTGGTGAGATATCACAGATGAGGAGGAAAATGGCAAGAATAAGAATATATACTGTACCACACCATGCTGCTCTTTTTCCCTGTTCCCAGTATATTCTCTCTAACAAGGGCAGTTATACAGGAATCATATAAGAGATGGATATCATCACTGATAGGAGAGTTATAAATGTTCTGCTCAGTGGAGAATCAGAAATCTTGAGGCCCCTCCGTGGAATATTAAGCAGCACAACTGTTTTCAACATTGATGATAATAAGAAATGTTTCTTGAGCAGCAAATCAGCATATTAGAATGATTTCTGAAGGATCATGTGACACTGAAGACTGAATTAATGATACTAAGAATCCAGCTTTGCTGTCACAGAAATTTTCATTACATTTTAATAATATTAATAATAATATATATATATTTTTTTTTTAAATATTACGGTTTTACTATATTTTTCATCAAATAAATGCAGCCTTGTTGAGCATAAGAGACTTTTAAACAAGAGTGTATGTTTCTTACAAACTATAACATTTAAAAATCCTGTGGAATATTAATGAGACCATGGACCACAAAAACAGTCAAGTCGCACGGGTATATTTGTGGCAAAAGCCAACAATACATTGGTCAAAATTATCATTTTTTTTTTCTTTTATGCCAAAAATTATTAGGATATTAAGTAAAGATCATATTCCATGAAGGTACAGTATTTTGTAAATGTCCGACCGTAAATATATAACAAATGTATTATTAGTAGTAATATGCATTGCTAAGGACTTCATTGGGACAACTTTAAAGGCGATTTTCTCAATATTCGATTTTTTTGCACCCTCAGATTCCAGATTTTCAAATAGTTGTATCTCTACAATTTATAAATAAAAGGTTCTATATGGCACCAAAAATGGTTCTTCATCGTAATCATAGAGGAACATAGACTGGGTAAACCCAGCCTGATCTGCCGGCGATTTGATTTTGCCCTGCAACTCTGACTTTGCCCTGTACAGGAAACCTGTACACTCATTTCTACTACTTCTGTTACACTTTTGCGGGAACCAATCACAGACTGGCTTATCCACCTGGCACGCTATTGGCGGGATAATACCATGACGGATAGAGAAGTGATGGGTTGTTGGCCGTTGATCACGCTTCCTGTGGTCTGATTGGTTGAAGGCCTATCCAATGGCATACCGAGTAATTTGAATTATGCCCGTTTATCACACCTCTTGTGCAGTAGAAAATACATAGCAGGCTCCCCAGACCAATGTTCAATCTTAAATTGAGCTTGGTCTGGTGATAGCCAGAAAAAGAGGAACCACTTTTGGAGCTATATAGCACCATACCTTAACATGTTCTGTATATGGTAGCGGTGCTATATAGCACCTTAGTTAGCGGTGCTATATATAGGGGCGCCGCTAGCAATTTTGGGCCCTATGAAAGAATATGAAGTTGGGCCCCCTACCGCACCATAGCTATCCAAAATTTTTGTCTGAAATTTAATAATACTGACCAATTAAGCTCTGCTCGCTCAACCCAGAATGCCCCAATTGGCTGATGAAACAATGATTAAAATTAAGATACAATTTATTCAAAACAAAACTTAATGAAGTGGTCACAATCATGTCTGACCCACTCCATGTCTCCTGGCATTGCGCATCTTATGATGTGTCCTTTCTAACTCATGCTGTTCACTTTTCATAATCAACATTGATTGACAGATTGACAACATATACATACAAAATAACATTATAATATGTAAACATAAATATAAAACTAAATACTTTTTCTTAATGGCTACAACAATTATAGTAGCCTACAGTACAGAGAAGTGTGCGTTCATGTGTTTTGAAGGAGGCGTGGCTTTGGAGTGTGGGATCTTATGCTCTCAAAGCTAGCTCGCTATTGCTAGCCTCCCAAAATCACCATATACCTTTAACTCTGTATCCATTTAAAATCTTTATCATTAAAGAACAGTGACTGAGGGACTCACATAAACAAAGCTGAAGCTGCACCACTGGTGAAAGCGTCAATAATCAAAACAGTCAGACTAAATAAACACAATACCAAGAGACGAAAACACTCCACACATACACTTTAAAACCCAAGTCAAACTATTTTAGTAGTTCACCCAAAAACTAGAATTGTGTCATCATTTATTCACCCTCGTGGCATTTTAAATCTATGACTTTCTTTTATCCTTGAAACACACACACAAACACGCTCTTTTGAAGAATATTCCTGACCAAAAATATAGCTGAAAATCTTCATTTCCACAGAAGCATTTAAATCTCAGTTACACCTTTTAGGTGGAGTAAACCTCTAAATGCCTCTACGGATTCATTATGTGTTTAGAAGCAGATTTATTCTGCAATATATTTTCCAAGAGGAATCATCAGTGTTCAGAATTTCAAGCGGTGTATATGATGTGCTGATTGTAATGAGCACATTAGAATTCTCTCTAACGCTGGTCTGTCACCTCCAGCCAGAGTCCAACGGGACTCACTCAAATTAGAGTCAAATACGGTGAGTCATACAGAATAATACATCGAGAAACACAGATGGATGGGTGGAAGGGGAAGAGAGTGGAGCGACCATGAGGAATTGCTGGATATTTGCAAAGACCACTTCACATGAAAAAGAAAGCAGCTTACCATGCTTTTACAATTTTTTAGGCCTAGTGGTGCTTTCAAAAGCAAGGCTATTACTATTACAATACTTAAGAGGAAAATTTTAATTTCTCACCCTCATGTCGTTCCAAACCCGTAAGACTTTCGTTCATCTTCAGAACACAAATGAAGATCTTTTCTGTCCCTCCATTGAAAGCTGCACAGCTACCACTTTGACGCTTCAAAAAGGTCATAAAGAGATCATAAAACGAATATGAGTTGAGTGGTTTAGTCCAAATTTTCTAAAGAGACACTATTGCTTTATGTGATGAACAGATTGACTTTAGGCTTTTATTCACAAATAAACATTCATCAACTCACATCAGTTGTGGTAAATGGAAGCTCAAGCATGTTCGCTTGATATGCAAGAACCAATGAGGTTCATTCTCGTGTTACGCAGCACGTTTGAGCTTCAGCAAGAACCAATGAGGTTCATTCTTGTGTTACGCAGCACGTTTGAGCTTCAGCAAGAACCAATGAGGTTCATTCTCATGTTATGCAGCACGTTTGAGCTTCTGCAAGAACCAATGAGGTTCATTCTCATGTTATGCAGCATGTTTGAGCTACCATAAGAACCAATGAGGTTCATTCTCGTGTTACGCAGCACGTTTGAGCTTCTGCAAGAACCAATGAGGTTCATTCTTGTGTTACGCAGCACGTTTGAGCTTCAGCAAGAACCAATCAGGTTCATTCTCATGTTATGCAGCATGTTTGAGCTACCATAAGAACCAATGAGGTTCATTCTCGTGTTACGCAGCACGTTGAGCTTCCTCAAGAACCAATGAGGTTCATTCTCTTGTTACGCAGCACGTTTGAACTTTAGCAAAAACCAATGAGGTTCATTCTCTTGTTACGCAGCATGTTTAACTTCAGCAAGAACCAATGAGGTTCATTCTCGTGTTACACAGCACGTTTGAGCTTCAGCTAGAACCAATGAGGTTTGTTCTTGCACATCAAGCAGGTTCGGTTAAGCTTCTGTTTATGTGCGATCATTGTTTTTATGTGAATAAAAACGTAAATTAAATCTGTTCATCATATTAAGCAATCGTGTCTCTTTGGAACTGCCCAATACATATGGATTCGTTTTATGACCTCTTTATGAACTTTTCGAAGAAAAAAAGTTCAGAAAGTTCTCAGATTTCATTAAAAAGATCTTAATTTGTGTTCCGAAGATGAACAAAGTCTTACGGGTTTGGAAAGACATGAGGGTGAGTAATAAATGCAGAATTTTCATTTTTTGGTGAACTAACGCTTTAAGGTTAGTGATGTGAACAAACCCCTAATTAAACTGACGTGTAGCCCATCCTGCACTATTGTGCAAAGGACATGAATGATACCCAGTACATCCTAGCAACCATAGAGCACAAAGCATAAAACAGTAGGATAAGGTATCCTAGGTATCCACCACATAGCAACTCCCTGGCAACCTCCTACAACAATTTAGCATCATGTCAGCGAGTTTTGCATGTGCAAACGCCACTCACATGCTCTTCAGAGAATGTACAAATCCTGTTTAGACAAGTATCAAAACCACATGAATCAGTGATTTTTTTTGTCACATAAATACCATAATAATAACTAAGTAAAATAACAATTAGTATCGGATCCTATCACTGTACTGTGGTAACACATCAGTAGCTTTAAGTAAAGTAAATGTGTGCATGTGTACATCATTGCTCGTGTTTTCATATGGAAAGACACTAATGAGGCACCTTGTCAAATGAACGGAAAAAGGCAGCAGCAAACTCATCAGTTTTCCTGCCAAACATGCTGTCTCTCTCTCACGTACACATGCAAATAATGTTTTCCTCATCAGCATAGTCCAAACCAACGTTTCACCTTTAGCTTTTGACTGCGGTGGGAATCCATTAAAACCCTGTAAAGCTCTAACCATCACACACACACACACACACACACACCATCTATCGTCTATTGTCACCTATTTTATGGTCATTCACACACTAAACCTTTTCTAATTTGTGTCTCTCTTGAAAAAGGTCCCAGCAGACAGCTACTTTCTCACATCTGTTATGATTCATAACTCAGTCATTGTCTAAATGTATATAATGCATGCTCCTCTACATTCAAGAGGACAAGCCAGAGTCTCTACATGGGCTTTAAAGTGACACAGATATGATATATGAAGTCATATTACAGCACAGCTTGCAGCCTAAATCACAGTGTCTTATGTAAGCTTCTTTAATATACTTTATGTAATATTGGACTCTCAAAGCACATTGTAATAACTTGCCTGTCATCTTATGTAGTGCATGTGAGAAGAACACAATAAACCAGAGAATGTTCACAGCATAGCAACGGCTGCCTGATAAACCTGATAAACTCATTATAAAGATTAATTATGACTGCAAGTGCAAAGAAAAGGGGCATTGGGGCATACTGGTTTTTTTGCACTCTATAAATATACTATACATATATGTATGTGTGTGTGTGTGTGTGTGTGTGTGTGTGTGCTGTCAAATCGATTAACCACAATTAATCGCATCTAAAATAAAAGGTTGCGTTTACCTACTGCGTTCAATTATTATGTATATTTGAATACAAACACATACATGTATATAGTTAAGAAATATGTGCATGTATATACCCTACTGTATATACATCGATCGATTTGACAGCACTAATATATATATATATATATATATATATATATATATATATATATATATATATATATATATATATATATATATATATATATATATATATATATATATATATATATATATATATATATATATAGCGATCGATAGATAGATAGATGGACGGACGGACGGACGGACGGACGGACAGACAGACAGACAGACAGACAGACAGACAGAACGACAGAACAGTAGGTATTTTACAGTATCCTAGTATGTACTTAGATATTAATTCAGTTAAAACCCTATTCTCCATCTTCAGAATGCGCTCTAATTAGACCCCAGACACTCTCTCCTTACATGGCTTACTAAAACACATTGATGGAAGATTCTCATTAGAATGTTTATTGACTGATCTGTGAAGGTTAGCATTAGCATTAGTGCTAGTCAAGGCCCCCCAGTGATTCGTAGCCTAAAAACCCCCACAAGGTTTTAATCTGTAGCGTTCAGCCTTTGATCAAGACTAAATCACTGCACTCCCACCCTTCATACTAAGATGCACAATATAACTAATGGAATAGAGAATGAACGAGACGGGATTGGGCCAGGAAATGCGAGTTTGTAGCAGCTTTAAAGACACTTGTAAGGATTTAGCAATTTCCTGAGAGACACATAGGGTTGGAACATCATTTTAATGGGTTTTCCGAGTCCTCTGTGAGATGGGATGTCATCCAGAGCTCCTTCCAGTGCGCTAACATCGAGTTTGACCGTGTTATTATAAATACAGCAGCAACGCAGTTGAACGAAGCACCATCTGAACGCTGCATGTCACCGCAACGCGAGTTTACAGCCCACTCGGCACAAGGTCTTGTGGGACAGACAGCAAGGAAATGAATCATGGAGATTTTGATGGAGTCAGCTGGTTTTTGAGGGCACAAGGGCACATGCTGATGAATAAGAGAGCGAGAGACACAGGATATCAGTGCTACCGATTTAGATGACACCTAAACCGCTTACATTGATCTAACATACTTGTCACTGTATCTTATGTAAAAACGAAATAAAAAGTGGCCTATTTTAAGCCTGATCAATCTCAGTGTTCCACAGCATTGCACAAACAATGTGCACTTCATGTGCATTGTCTTGTATTTCAGGAAAACAAAACACGGCTTACCAATTATGCAACCTCATCCGGATAATGCGACAAGGCACAGGAAACGCAATGGTGTAGTACAACTTGAATAAAGCCAGTAAGCATAGCGTACCATTGTTTTTACAGTTATTTTCATAAATTTAGATCTAGTAGTATCTATGACATTTTGGTAGAAACTGTAGTTATTATATATATATTTTTTTTTTTTTTTTTGTGAGGAAAATACAATATTTTGGACATATACATAATATTTATTGTGGTATTCTCTAAACCAGAGTAAAAACTTCAAAAAATTTGAAATGTAAATAAGTTGAAGTTGAAGTACTAAAATGACAAATATGCATATGAATATGCCATATACAGTCAAACCAAAATGTATTCAGACATTTTCTCACATTATCAGTTTTTCTCTATAGTGGTAATAAAATATGACAAGAACTCAAGAGTTAAACTGTGTCTGAAAAAATCATCTTGATAATGTCAGATGACTTTGATAGAAAGGTATGTAATGGATTACTATCAACCAATCAGCTGTCAGCTGTTACATTTAAGTACACAACTAGATGGTACCAATTTAGGTCAACCAATTACCAAGCAATGCTTCATTTAGTTCAGTCTGCGGTGTAAAAGGTCACATTAGCAATTAAAGAAAAAACACTTCAGCAAAACATGGCAAGGTCAAAGTGTCTGAATAATTTTGGTCCTATTTTTAAAATAAATTTTACTGGTAGTCCACAGTATGAAGAATTTTTGGGTATAATGTCACAGTTTACTTTATTTTGCTATCCTCACTTACATAAATGAACTATAGTGTCCTGCACCCACTAGTAAAAAAATTATATCTGGTGTCAGAATACATTTCAATTTGACTGTAAATAATACTAAAATAACACTGCTGATATTGCTGTGGCACCGTGATTTCAGCAAGGGAATGGTTCACGTCTTATTTCCATCAATGACAAAATGACAGTTATGGAAGTAGGAAATGAAGAGCAGATAACATTTTATAAGCTGTTTGTGCAAAAATTCAAAGAACTCTCCACACCCGCCCCATCAAGAAACCAAACTATTATAACGGCAGGAAACAGGGTTACACTGGGTTAAAAACTTCAATTTCCCGCTACAGCTGGAGGAGCTGCTAGCAGTGTGTGTGCAGTAATGTGCTGTGCTGTGGAGACGAGGATAATAAACCTGTTTATGGGGCTGTTTTATGAGAGGGATGCTTTATAGTGGGTGGCAGAAGGCCCTGGGGACAGAAGCTGTCGCTGTTAGCCACTGTTGCTAACTAATGTTTATTAATACTGAACATCGCAACAAAATGGCTAACGTCATATGAGGTATTTAAAAGCGTAAATACAGCTGTCTAGATCGATGAAAACTTCAAAACAAATTTATCATCTCGAACAATATTAGTTATTAATTCGTTCGTTCATTAAATCAAATACTGTTCTAGTCTCATGTACAGGTCTAATTTAATTAAAAAAATAATAGTAAAATGTTAGCATTAGCATTTTTGAGTATATATAGTGGGAGAACAAGTATTTGATACACTGCCGATTTTGCAGGTTTTATCATAGGTACACTTCAACTGTGAGAGATGGAATCTAAAACAAACATCCAGAAATCACATTGTATGATTTTTTTAGTAATTAATTTGCATTTTATTGCATGACACAAGTATTTTATACATCAGAAAAGCAGAACTTAATATTTGGTACAGAAACCTTTGTTTGCAATTACAGAGATAATACGTTTCCTGTAGTTCTTGCCAGGTTTGCACACACTGCAGCAGGGATTTTGGCCCACTCCTCCATACAGACCTTCTCCAGATCCTTCAGGTTTCGGGGCTGTCGCTGGGCAATACGGACTTCCAGCTCCCTCCAAAGATTTTCTATTGGGTTCAGGTCTGGAGACTGGCTAGGCCACTCCAGCACGTTGAGATGCTTCTTATGGAGCCACTCCTTAGTTGCCCTGGCTGTGTTTCGGGTCGTTGTCATGCTGGAAGACCCAGCCACGACCCACCTTCAATGCTCTTACTGAGGGAAGGAGGTTGTTGGCCAAGATCTCGCGATACATGGCCCCATCCATCCTCCCCTCAATACGGTGCAGTCGTCCTGTCCCCTTTGCAGAAAAGCATCCGCAAGGAAGGATGTTTCCACCTCCATGCTTCACGGTTGGGATGGTGTTCTTGGGGTTGCACTCATCCTTCTTCTTCCTCCAAACACGGCGAGTGGAGTTTAGACCAAAGAGCTCTGTTTTTGTCTCATCAGACCACATGACCTTCCCCCATTCCTCCTCTGGATCATCCAGATGGTCATTGGCAAACTTCAGACGGGCCTGGACATGCGCTGGCTTGAGCAGTGGGACCTTGCGTGCGCTGCAGGATTTTAATCCATGACGGCGTAGTGTGTTACTAATGGTTTTCTTTGAGACTGTGGTCCCAGCTCTCTTCAGGTCATTGACCAGGTCCTGCCGTGTAGTTCTGGGCTGATCCCTCACCTTCCTCATGATCATTGATGCCCCACGAGGTGAGATCTTGCATGGTGCCCCAGACCGAGGGAGATTGACGTCATCTTGAACTTCTTCCATTTTCTAATAATTGCGCCAACAGTTGTTGCCTTCTCACCAAGCTGCTTGCCTATTGTCCTGTAGCCCATCCCAGCCTTGTGCAGGTCTACAATTTTATCCCTGATGTCCTTACACAGCTCTCTGGTCTTGGCCATTGTGGAGAGGTTGGAGTCTATTTGATTGAGCGTGGTGCAAACACGTGCAGTTAATACAGGTAATGAGTGGAGGACAGGAGGGCTTCTTGAAGAAAAACTAACAGGTCTGTGAGAGCTGGAATTCTTACTGGTTGGTGATCAAATACTTGTCATGCAATAAAATGCTAATTAATTATTTAAAAATCATACAATGTGATTTTCTGGATTTTTTAGATTCCGTCTCTCACAGTTGAAGTGTACCTGTGATAAAAAATGACAGACCTCTACATGCTTTGTAAGTAGGAAAACCTGCAAAATCGGAAGTTTATCAAATACTTGTTCTCCCCACTGTATACACACACACACACACACACACACACACACACACACACACACACACACACACACACACACACACACACACACACACACACACACACACACACACACACACACACACACACACACACACACACACACACACACACACACACACACACACACACACACACACACACACACACACACAGTATATATAGTGTATGAAGGTTCCAAAATGGCTCAATTAGATATTGTGGGATCTAATGTCACACGTACACGGACATTTGCATATGACTTCATCCAGAGCATATAGCTATACATCATCGAACCATAGGTCCCGCCCACTGGCGTTCAGTCGCTTAACACCTCACACTTGCCATTATAATCCCATTATAATCACTGTCTATACTGGGTACAGTTTACAGATGTGCATTTAGTGTCTGACATCCTCCACACACACACATTACAACAGGACAAACGGAATGGAAGTGAATGGAAGCGTTGGCTTTCATTTGTCCAATTTAAACAGCTCATTTGCTTATTTCTGTAGAGACTTCAGAAAGATATCAGCGTCAGACACAAGTGGATGGATGGTTTATTTTTAATGGCATCACGGATCATGTTGAAGGATTATATGTTTGCTCGGAGCATTTTGTTTTGTCAGCGAGGAACAGTGTAATGGGGAGTTAGCGAAGAAACTTTTGTTGAAAGATGAAGCAGCAACTGTATTGGATCTGACAGCAGCTGCACAACAAACCGTAAGTAAATGATTTAATGATGCTCAGTCTGTAAATCAAGGTTTTATATGGATAATGTTTTCAAAACACTTACTCGTGTGCACTAGCGAGTAGGCGGTGATACAGTTTCCTATGCAATGATGTTAGCCAATCATAACGGTGGCCGTTTACTGACAGCCCTTAATGGAGCCGCCACTTAAAAATTGATCATTTTAAACAGAGGGTCAGAATGAGGGTTGAGAATAACCATTTTTTTCACATAAATATTTATTTTTTGGGGGTAAAATACATTATAAGTGAACCTCAAGGAACAAAATAATTTAAAAAGTCCATGTCATGACCCCTTTACATTTTTAAAGAACATGTAGATGGATGAGGGCAAGGCAGAATGCAGGTATGCGTAAGTATGTGTATTTCTGTAAGATTTGTTTTATTGCAGAAGTGGAGCAGCTTTAAAAATATACAGCTGTCTTTTGGGCGTTATGGCAACAAGGAATCATTATCTGCTATCACACACAACACAAATTTTCAAACGGTAGCCTACATCACAAAAGGAGTGGGCACCATAAAGCTCCATTCCTAGCCAAAGGCGATCACAATGGATAAAGCAATCAGAAAGCAATTTTTGTCTAGACCTCTAATCCCTGCAAATAAAAATTAGCCAATCAATTTTGACAAGCCTTCAATCAAATACACGTTCAGCTTTATTTCTCTTCAATGACAAGAGATTCAATCCTTCTGCGGATCATTACTGCCGTCTCATTATTTTACTTCTTTAGCGTATGAAAAGGGATCTGAAAATCAGGACTGAAATGAAAAATGAGAGAGAAAGAAAGAGTTATGCTCAGAATAGCATATTACCATACTACATATTACATTACACACATTTCCTGCATGGAATAACCACAAAACGAACAATCAAAAAAAAAATTCTGATAAATGTTTTTAAATGGACATAACGCTTCCAATCTGCTTTTTCCAATTTTTACCTGAAAAAAATCTTTGCGTGTCAGATCTTATATATTAAAAAAATAAAACACAAATGTAAAATAACTAAATGTGTAACTTAAGAGGTCAACAATCATACAGTTTTTTATGCTGTATCCCAAATGTAACATGAAATTATGTGAATGGAAAACTGGTTAACAATAACTTGTCTTTAAAAAATTACAAAAGTCTAAATACATCTAAATAAACTAATTAGCCATAAAGAAGACAATATTTTCCATCTTTTACATATATGAACTAAATTACTGACTGCCCTCAGAAGTGAGCTAAATCTGACTAAAACCTCCCTATGGAAATGTCTGAGTATGTCATTTATGATTTAAATTTATTTATTCATTTAAATTTTTCATCTAAAATGCTAAACGTTTTACTTTAGAACACTGAAACTAAAATTAAAACTAAATATACCCAAAAAATAAACTTAAAGTGCCCCTATCATGCATTTTCAAAATGACCTATCATGCCGTGTGTAATATAGCTGTTAGTGAATGTAAAAGTTTTGCAAAGTTTTAAAGATCAAAGTGTGCAATGCCTGGGGTTATTGTAACTCAAAAAATAACCAATTCTGAACTGCTGAAACAAGTCGTCAGCAATTTCAGTCTTACTTCCTATTACATACGTAACACATTTGCATAATACCATCCTATGGTGTTCATTGGCTGCCCGTGAACGACTTCTACCTTGACCCGCCCTTAAACACTGTAGTTATAGCTGAGACTGGAAAAGTTTAGTTCATGTTGTCGACATGACAAGTCCCCTTCAATAATTAGAAATGGCCAAATTCTTGCACTGCAATTCAATACAGTGCTCTGTATGTTAGGATGACAAAAAGATTTTAAAGTATAATTTTTGAATGAAGCGTTTTGCGCGAGTTATTTACATGTAAAGTCAATGCAAAGACGCGAATAGACATTCTGTGGCGCGAATGACGTGATTCGCGCGAATGACAGAGCGCGAATTGAACGTTTGATGCGTGATTCGCACGAGTTTAAAAATCTGAACTTTGCCGGATATTCGTGCCGCGTTAACCAATCAGGAGCTTGCTCTAGTAGTGACAACAATGAGGACCAAATCATATGTGGATACCCGGAGCTGTACGTACTTTATAGAAACAGGAATAAAAAGGATCTTTCTTGGAAGAAAGTGAGTGAGGAGGTCGGACAGTCTGGTAAGTTGTAAAAATGCTCTTTACTCAATTTGTGCTGTACATAGGCTATTGAGACTACAAGCTAGTTAAAGCGGGCAAATTGAGCTTATTCGCCGTATTTTAAAACAACTAATGTCAGTCATTTCGCAACGAGACAAGCAGGCTGGCAGAAGCCCCTCCCATGACGCGAATTCGCATCTGTTGTGTAGTGAATGTCACGAGCGAATGAAACGAATTTCACGTGCGAATGATGCGAGTAAACTCAAAATGTTCAAGCGTCCAACTTTGCGCGAATAGCGCAATTTATTCGCTTCATTCACGTCTGGTTTGAACGCACCATAACAGCGCTCGTCAATGTCAAAATGATTGAGATGGCCGATCAAATCTAAGTAGGTGCACTGTTAAACCTTACCAGGTTTTTTATAAGTAAAATACTGGCAACACTGTTGCCAGCTAGTTACTGTAAAGAATCTGTTACAGTGACTAACTGGCAACAGTGTTGCCAGTATAATACTGTGTCTATACCAATACAGTGACTAACTGGCAACAGTGTTGCCAGTATAATACTGTGTCTATACCAATACAGTGACTAACTGGCAACAGTGTTGCCAGTATAATACTGTGTCTATACCAATACAGTGACTAACTGGCAACAGTGTTGCCAGTATAGTACTGTGTATATACCAATACAGTGACTAACCGGCAACACTGTTGCCAGTTTTATACCGTAAATCAGGCATTACAGTTGATAACTGGCAGCAGTGGTTTCAGTTATTTACTGTACAGTAACATACATATACATTTAAATAATTTATAATGCAGTACTCATTGTGGTACTCTTAAACTTACGAAGCATTCTTTCATGTTACTTCATTTAAAAAATAAAATAGAAAGAACTTTTAAATCTTTACACAAATTCACTTTATTACTTAGGTGTTTATCCCAACATAACAGAATTACAAAAACAGAAAGAAACAACCTGTTTGTTTTTGATACAACACCCAAAAATCTCTCTGTCACCAATGACCCTCATGTTATTTAAGTTAACATAAATTAAATGACCTTCTCATATTCTTACAAGTAAAACGTTAACAAAAATATTTTCACTTAGTTGCCTGTTTTCCACTCAAATTCGGTGAGCCTCTGCAAAAATGTATGTACATGTGGATTTATGTTTTGAATCTTTCTTTTAACAGATGACCCAGTTTTACGGCTGGTTCCAGCTTTGGAAGCACACTTTGTCCCCTCAGGATTAATCCTCACTAAAAACCTGTTGAGTAAATCAGACAACAACTATTTTAGAAATGGAGTAACAAATTAAACAGTTCAGAAAAACATCATACTAAAAAAAAAATAAAAAAAAAATTATATAATATTATATATATATATATAAAAATAAAATGCACAACTGTGGCAAACTCATGTTACATTATTGAACAATTTTTTAACATGTACCTTTGAATGAGTTCTAATGTGGCACTGGCTGACTCTTGGTATTCAATGTTAAAAACATAGAACACGCTGAAAAACACAGAGAGTGCCGCAGAGAAATCTAACTGCTCATCAATGCAATGTGTCACTTTTCCCTCAATGCTGACCATCCACTTAGATGAAGTTAGAAGGCTGTCTCCTGAAACAGCCATAAAACTCACCATAAAAAAACTGCCAAACACATTTACTATTTCTCATTTATTTCATACTTACCAAGCATGATGAGCCTTGGTGTGACTGGAAGACGGAGCTCATTTTCCACTGACATTTGGGTTGAAGTTTTCTTAGAAAAAAAAAATTGCCAAACATTACAAAGCTGTTCAAATTCTTTTACAGCTAAGGTTGATTCTGATTTGTGAGCACACCCTTTAGAGTGAAATGTCCATAGAAGCACTTATGCTCTGTGTAGCATCATACAGGCCCATACTACAAAAATAATTGTCAAACAGACAAGGCCTAACAGACTGTACTATGTAGCACAGACAGACATCATACATCCAACTTTTTTTTTTTCAAATCTTTGCCCATGTTTATACAGGTATGTCACATATGATCTGTGAAACCAAGCCTACAATTATTATTTCAAGGTATTTCTTTACTAGTCATGTAATGTTTTAATTACTTACGTCTACTAAAATGAAGAGAGAGTTTTCTTTCTCTTTGAAGTGTTTCATTGTCAGTAGGATGGCTGATATGGCAGTCTTATCAGTGCTTGCTGGTGTGGCTTCAATTTCTCTGAGGAGAGCCTGGACCTCGGCATTCCATTTTAACGTCTGTTTTTGAAAGTAGTTCACAATCCGTATGCATTTTCCGTTCTGGCATTCACTCAAGCAACTGCTTATATCAACACCTGTAAGTGTTTCAAAATGATTGCATAGGCCTCTTTTACTGAAAAGATATGGCCATTCCAGTGCTATGTCACTAATGGCAGGAGGGGGGCATGAATTAATCATTTTGCGCTGAGCAATATAAGTCTCTTTCATTAGCTTGTCCACATCAGACAATTCACAAGACCTTGGGCCTCCAGACTGAAACATTTCTAATAAAGTCTGTCTCTTAATTTCAAGAGATTCAGATGTCTCTCCATCTGGCATGGAGGTAGGTTGCCAATTAATGCATCCATAACTGTCAACTTTACATCGAACTTTTTTGACTATGTTGTCCTGTTCTTCATCAGCTTTGTTGGTTCTTTTTGGTTGACGAATCCGGTGTGCTACATTGTCTCTGTTGACATGTTCTACTCTGGTTCTCAGCTGTCTTTGAAGTGAACTATAGCCTTTCCCCAGTTGTTCCCCTTCCTCCGTAAAGTCTCCAAATGTTAAGGGAAATTTGGAAAAAATGTTTCTTGCCACTTCCCCACAGTCTGCCAAGCTTGGGTTTGGGCAAAATTCTCTTATGGCTGCTACAACAGCTCTTATAAACTCTCTTCTTGGTCCAAGAGGAGCCTTCTCCTTATTAGACGCTGCATGAAGAAGGGCTGCAGGCATGTGGTTCCAAGGAATCTGAAACATACTTAGCCAGTATGAATTTGAAGGAGTGTAAGAAGTGGATGGCTGTTCTAAGTCTGGTGATGGTAACGAGGTGAATGTTATTTCTAATGACGTCTCATCCACTTGGTCTCTCAATGCTTTGAAAAATACATACAGAAAAAGAAAGTGAGACATATAATGTACATAATATGCATATTATACAAGTATATATGTCTACATATATGGAATATGATGTTGAAAATAATGATCATAGACATGTAATCAGAATTGATTTGGCTTACCTATTTGTTTAAAAGCCATCATTAGTTTTCGACATTGTATTGGAAGTAAGATGTCTTGAAGGTCTGTCAGCTCTACTAGCGCAAGGTCCTGTGTCCTCTCAACGCCCACCACAAAACAGAGATGATTGACTACTACATTAAGTTTTGGAATATCCAATTCTGGAAGAATTTTTGTGATTTCTTGTTGAATCAGCTCAGTATCTAAAGTTAAAAAGAACATATGGAGTGATGTAATGACACCACAGAAAGGCCTGCCACTTCATACACCGGGAGGGGATAGTAATTCAAGAGATTGTCAGCATTAACACACACATACTTGAGATCAGTGTTGTGCAGAGAGTGAAGTCCAAGGTCAGATAATAGCACAGAGTCATACAGTTTGACAACAAAGTAGACATTGGTTGGATTAATAAGTATCAGTGATATTTTCCCAAAGACAAACCCACAGCTGCTCTGGGCTACAACAACTACAAGGCCATTGGTATATTTGGTTCCTTTATAAACAACCCCTGACACCTCTGAAGTACTCTGACTGACACAGTTAGCTGTCCTTATTGCATGTTGTATTTCTGTATTGTATAACTGGTCATTGTGTTCACGTGCTTCACTGACAGACTGAATTTTAGGAGGGAATAAATTGCCACAAGCTAGATAGGACTGAAGCAACTGGTGCCTTTCCGCCAAAGTTTTACAAAGATGAACAAAATTATGCAGTTTCCTTGCACAGTTTTTAAAATATGAATGTTTACTCTCAAACCTGAGCGTCCACGAGCGAATCAATGGGCCAAAATGTAGTATAAGATCTGCATAGTGCAACAAGTAATGATGTTTTGCTTTCAGATTTTTACCAGGAAACAAGGTACTTCTTAAAGAAACATATTCTTGTGTTAAAAACTTGAGGTAGCCTATCTCATTATGACTAATTTTGGGCGCACAAATCACCTCAACCATTTCCTTTAGTTTAAGGCACAACTGCCAAACCTCACTGTCCATTGCGTTTTGCATTTTATGTCCTATATAAATTGGTAAGAGCCTCAAGAGACACCAGTTCTGTGCAGCAGAACCACCAAGTCGTCTTGCATCAGCTTTAATCACACATGGGGCATTGTTACAATCACTTCCTAAATGTCTGAATTGTGCAATGGCTCTATTCAACTCATTGTAGGTAAAGTGCTTTTCAACTGAAACCAAATGTTTAATGTAAAGTGCCAAGTCATCAGCCACAATACCTTCAAATAAATCATGCCCTAAGCATGGAGGCAATCCACCACAGACGTGAAAATAAGTAAGGGAATTGAAAACTGAATTGAATTTGATGCCCTCTATTATACACTGATCAGTAGTTGTGAGCTGTTCAACACTATGTTCATAATTTTGGTTTGTTCTTTTTAGGCCAATATGTAAAGGCTGCTGATTAAATGTGTCTCTGTCAATTAAACAGTAGCGACAGAAATGCTTGTTGGTACTGAAATTCTCAGAAAAGCCCCCAATACAATGAGACCCAAGATTATCTCCACAAATGGCAATAAGCCCTCCTCTAAGAGTAGTGCCGTCAGTAGACTCAAATCCAGACTCCTCTAAGTCTTTCAGATCAGCAACAAGACAGGCAAAGACCTTCTGCTGACCAAACTGTTTAAAGTCTTCCTCTCTACACAGCAAGACAAGTTGCATTGGGTCAACTAAGGAGCGGTTGTGTGGCAAAATTTCACCTAGTGTCATGTACACTGCCAAGATTTTATGTTTCTTTCTACCCGAGCCAAGTGGATTTACAACTTCAAATGCATCCTGGTATAAGATAATTGATAATGATGAAGGATGCTCTTGAAAGATGGAATTTTTCGTAATGCATGTGCCATCCTTTATATCCTCTAGTACTTTGTTAACAGAACCAAGCATTTTTGTCTGTTTGTACTGTTCTCTAATTGATGTCTGCCTAAACAGAGATGCCAGCGTTTCTTTAAGTGGCACATATTGACAAAAGCGTTCTTTACCAGCTGTGTCAGTGCCTAGATAGATCTGTTTTGGCTCAACAAAGTTAAACTTCTGTTTGAAGAAGTTCTTTCTGGTTCGGTCAGACCTCAACTGACCTTCATTGTACAAAGTTAACAAATCTTGTGACACTAGTTCATCGAGAAGTTTGTCTACATCACTTGAAGGTATGTCTGTTGATGACAACAACTTTTCCTTTAGTCTAACAAGCATGTCCTGCATTCTATCAACATGAAGTGCTTGAAATTCCTCAATAATACATTGAATAGAACTAGCAGGCAACAACATTTTGGCCTGCATCTTCAAGTAAAACAGAGACAAGTTATGTAAAAAAGGCTCTTCATCTATGGCATTTCTTTGACTTTCAATTGATGTTGATGGTACATCACTAAGACACTGATCTGTAGCAGTTAGGTCATTCTCAAGACACAAATCTGTTGTTGGTGCAGTCTCACACTGTCTGTGGAAGGCTGTGCTGGACAGCTGTGCTGAACCAGACTGCTTATGCTTCCGTGACAAATGAGTGGTGAAAGATGTTCTCACTCTAAAATAACTAAAGCAGCCATCAACTGGACAGCAAATTTTTCTGCCATCTCTAATGTGAATACGCAGGTGGACACACAGCTCTGAAAAAGTATTAGCCACAAATACACATCCAGGAACCTGACAGTGAAGGTTCACCTGTGGATGCCTATGTGTATTCTGTGTTTGTGGCTGCCTGTGATTTCGGTGCATATGTGATCGTAATGATGAAAATTTTTTAAAAGTACAATGGCACTGCTGCATTCCACACACAAACTGAAAATTTGCTCTATGTTGGTGTTGTTTTATATGTGTATAAAAAGCAGTTAGTTGGCGAAAAGGCAAATTGCAAAATTTGCATCTGTACATTGTGGCAAATCCAGACTAACCAAGAAAACTGAAAGCAATGATAAAACAAGCTGAGATATTACTTAGTGAGGAGTTGAAAACTTGCTAATCAGGAAGCTACTTCAAACCATGCATATAAACTATCTAACTTAACATTTTAAATAAAACATTTAAAAAAAAAATATATATATATATTTGAATCGTTTACTTACTTGTAGTTGTGCTATTCATGTTTAGACTGAAAACATACAAATCTGCTATAGGAGTTCTCAACACAGCATGCACAGTAGCAAACAAACTCCAAGATAATCAAGGCAAAGGAGTGACACCTGCTCGTTAAGGCTCAAACGTTCCGCCTGTGTGAATGTATTTGTGTGCTCACATGCATGCTTGCATGCGTATGTGTGTGTTAATGCATTAATCTTTGTTTTCTGACTGAAGATGTAAACAGTTTGAAAGAAACAGTGACGTAATGCATCATGGGAATGTAGACCAGTAATTTACCAGTTAATATTACAGTTATTTGCCTTCATGGGCACTGAAAGTAATGTACTGTAGTTTATAATTAGTGCAGCATAACCTCACCTCATATTACAGTAAAATACCTTCCAATGATGTTAAAGCTAAATACTGGCGATTTTACAGTTATTTACCCAGAAATCTACAGCAAGGTTTAACAGTGTGGGGTTTACATTCTCTTTTGGCTCGTTCACACAGACGAGGGTGTCAATCTATCGCTTAATGCCGTTGCAGAAACTCTATTTTTTTCCGGTGAAATTAAAACAAATGCACAAACGTG
Source organism: Gobio gobio (assembly GCF_949357685.1). Lineage (NCBI taxonomy): Eukaryota > Metazoa > Chordata > Actinopteri > Cypriniformes > Gobionidae > Gobio > Gobio gobio. The sequence goes on along the minus strand of NC_137102.1, from coordinate 52,792,027 downwards.
TCCCTGCTCTTAATATACAATCATTGAAAAAACGATATGTGGGTGGATCAGAGCCTGGAACCTTTGACACCAAACCACTAAGGAATTTAAATGTTAACAGCAGATCTATGTATTTATTCACTAACGGGAAGAATCTTGAGACTAACAATACCTTTGACGCAAATTGCTGCAAATATTATTTTGCAAATAGTCCCAAAATGATTATTTCCCAACTAGAATTAGAAATAGAATTTCGTTCACCTTTCTGTTTCTTTATGTTTCACCAAAAAAAAAATTGGTCCATAGTGTAATGGGCTTTTTGTTTCCAACACGCACTGTAAGCAGTAGACCAATCACAACAGACTGAGCCATCTGACCAATCAGAGCAAAGTAGCTCGCGGAAAGGAGGGGTTTAGAAAGACTGAATCTTCAAACAACCGTTTTCAGACTCTGTAATAATGTATATTAAGAGAAAATGTAAGTGTTTTTGACCTTGGATGCATGTACAACTATTGTAGGAGACCTACAAAACACAATTGGAAAACTTTAAAATAGTATAATAAACTCGAGAAAAAAAACTAAACTAACAACCATAGTATTTGCCATTTGCTGCACTAGATGCACTGGTTATTTTTTCATACTACAGTTTGATTCTAAAGCCAAGACTCTGCATTAGTGCAGCAACATTTGCATTTATGACAGCTTAAAATCTGGAGCAAGCTGTAAATATGCACACGCACATAAAACTCAAATGAATATGAGATATAATAAATAAAAACCGTGATCAGTCAAGATCACATTTAGACACGCTGATGAAAGGCAATCTATCTTTGGCACGAATGCGGCATCACCATGGAGAACAAGCTTCACGTTTTGCGTTTGAACTTGCATGTACGGACTTCATGTGCACTGCAGTCTACAGATCTGTTAGTGTGACAATACACACACACAAAGCCGCCAGTCCGTATTTGAAAAGCTCCCCGTTGATTTTTCCATTTCCTATTTATGTGTCATCAGAAAATGTCGTCGTAAGTGTGATGTTTAAATAATGAGACGGGTTCAGATCTGTGACTTCGTTTAATAATTAATGAGCGGAGGCTAATTACCAGAGCGCAAGCTGAGTGCGAGAAGAAGAGCAGACGAGTCTCATTGCATGTTCTCTAGATAAACGCAGTGTGCTGTAAGATGCTGGGAGAGACTTCAAATAAATACGCTTTAATAAACATAACACTGTGAGCGCAACTCAACTCATAAGCTATCCAAGAACGGACGACTAAACTGTGATCTATCACATGCTAATGCATTTCTCAGGCACTCTCTGTAAACTCGCCCAATTAAAAAACCACTTACAAACACTTTCCTAAAGTTTTTAAACATTTACACTAGCATAAGTGTGCAACCTCAAAGTTTTGCCTTTTTAATATTAAAATACTTTCTCCCATTCCAGTTTAATGTGTAACCGTGATCTTGATTTAAACACCCACTCGATCGTATTCCTAAATGACAGTGATTCGGCTCTATGACTATTCAACTTTTGACGAGTACGATTACAGCGAACATTCAGATCTGCTTTCTGATCCAAAGAGAGCTTTTCAACCACACAATATCATTATTTCTGTCTTACAATAATTCATATTATTACTAGTGCTGGGAATCGATAAAAATTAACTAATTAATCAAAAATGTTCTGGAATTAATCACGATTAATCGCAAGTTTTTAATATTTGGGAGTTTTTAATATTTTTATATTGTATTAATTTCAGTTACTCTCCAAATGAATGTACAAAACAATTTAAAGACAGCATATTTTAAATATGTGTTGTAATGGCAAATCTTTTTATGAATGAAGGCCAGTATCACTGATACTAATGTCTCTTAATGATATTACTGTATAACTTAAAGCTATCAATTTCAACATTTATTAGGCTTAAAAAAAACTACTTTTAATTTAAGTGAACTTAAAACAATCTTTACATAAACCCATTATAATAAATGTTATATTTAGCTATGGCCTTCGCTGTTAGACGTATACAGAAATGTAATAGTTATCAACACCTTTCTTAACTGCATAAATAATACATCAAATATAGATTAATCATCATTAAAGCTGCACTTTTTTCTGTTCCCGTTGTTCTTTGATGAACATTAATGACAGACATCATCAGTGCTGCTTTAAGATCGGCCTCTGCCGAGCATGGTGCGGATCTGATGCGCTGTCCCGCGCATCTCATTTTCTCACAAGTTCATTTAAGACGTTATTTAACTCCTTTAAGACTCCAAATATGAGAGTAGCTACTCAACACAACTGGCGGTTTGGCAAAATTCTCTGTGTTGTTGTTATTTTTTGTTCAAAAGAAAAAGAGAACTCGATGTGTGCACGAGACTGACGCGAGTCCGTCTGTGCGTCGAGTGTGTGTGTGTCAGAGTTGCCCAATGAGCTGACAGACGCACCCATACAGATAGGACATTGACATACAGCGTGTTCTCTTGTGTCTTGTCGCGCTTAGATTGTTTAAAAGCATTTACATGAATAAGAGTGTGATCATTTAATGTAACGCTAGGCAAAAATGGATATAAAAACGGACGCTGCGCTAATTGCGTTAAATATTCTTAATGCGTTAAACTGAAAAAATGTATCGCCCGCGTTAATGCGTTAATTTGTCCAGCCCTAATTATTACAGAAGTAATGGGGTAAAAGTGTATAAGTTTATAGTTATGTAACATATAAACACTGATGTCTACGTTAGAGCATCTAGCGATCAAAATAGAGTAAATCACCTTTAGAAAGTAACTTGAAGCTTAAAATAAAGATTGATTCAATTACATTGTTACACCAGTAGGTGGCGACAAGTGGAAATTAAAAAATGTATTTGTCATAGAATCATTCGTTCAAGAGTAATGAAACAAGTGAAGTCTTTATGAGCGCGCAAGTCATTGAATCGTTCATTCAAACATTCAAATTATTATTTTTTAAATAGACAGTAGCATTTAACATTTTGTCAGAACCTTTAGTAAATTATTGTCAGAATCGTGGGAGAATCGTGATTTATCCAGAATCGTACAGCCATAATGTGTAGAGACAACTATACGGGGCAGTTTGTCCAAACTTGTTTGGAAACCATCATAAGTGGTGTTTGTTTGCTATGGCATCACTATTACTATACTTTTAAGCAAGTGAAATTTGTTGTTTCCATCCAGCATTTTTTATACGTTATCCCAACATTTGCATTAAAAAAAAACATGTAAATGGAAACTTAATGGTAATGACTTGTTTCTAACAAAGACAACAAATGACTGAGAATGCAAATGAAAAAGTCCCTTCTGGATTTGATTTATAAATTAATTAGCCATAAAGAAGACTTTTTCCTCATCATTTACTGACAAACTGAATTAACAGCTGCCCTCAGAAGTGAGCTAACTCTGACTAAAAACTCCCTTTGGGAACATGCGGGTTTGTCATTTATGATTAAAAAAAACTTTTTTTATATATATATAAAATGCTAAAGGTTTTCCTTAAGAACACTGAAAGTAAAATTAAAACTAAATATATCAGAAAAATAACTAAACAAACAAACAAACCAAAAAAACCCTGAAAATTAATAAAAGTGCAAAATGTAACAAAATAAAAATAAAGCTAAATATTCCACAAAACTGTACTGGTATTATAAACTGGTAAAAGAAAAAAACTGAAAAATGTATCAAACATGCAAAGTTTGTATTAAATATTCCAGAAAACAATAAAGAAATAAAAATTGAAATATTAATTAAAAATGCAGCAAGTTTAAAACTAAATTAAAACTAAATATTCCAGACAACAATAAGGCTACATTCCTACTGTCCGTTTTTACGATAGACAACCGCATTTACTTACAGGTGTGAGTCTTGAAATGTCCCATTCACACAAAAACTAGAATACTGTCTGTATGAACCTGTAATGGGAGTCATATTCTCTTACCAGTAACCATTTCACAGACGTCCATTAAAACTGAAAAGTTTTGACACAACAAGAGTCCAACTGAGCCGTGAGTTCAGCGGTTAAAATTTCCAGTAACCAACAGCTGGTGGAACACAAAACTGATGGAGCAGCTCCGGTGGAGATCAGTGGCGGGATCTAAAACCTTCATATCTCCATCGATAAGTTACCAAGACCACACATGAATACCCGCATCACACAGTAGACACACGTTTGTGCAACGCATGAGCGGCTCTCTCGCAATGACGTGACAGACAACTAGATGTCCAGTCCGGTTCTGTTCACACAGCCTGTGTTGTCCAAAAATGCGGTTGTGAGCATATCTTCTGAATCGTCTCTCAGAAATGTCTCCATGGTTACAAGGCACGCTCGTTCTTGTGCAAGCAGGTTGTCACGTTGGTTATGTTGACGGAAGTTAGCCATATTCCAGGATGACTGTGGCTAGCAGCGAGGCTGAGGGACCGTGAGAACGGGACGAGGCCGCGGTCATTAGGATGATGAGCGCCAGCTGCGTGCCGCATCGGCCTCGTGTCTCACGGAGGAGTGACGGGAGTATAAAGGAGGAGCGACGACAGTGAAGGACGAGAGAGGACCAGGCCTGGATTATGATTTGTATTTCGTTTACGTTTTGTTTATGTATGTGCGCGGCAGTCGTCCGTGAGGGGCTGCCGCTTTTACTTTCATTTTGTTTGTTCATTTGATTAAAGTTTGTTGTTTATTGTCCGCCGGTTCCCGCCTCCTTCTTCCCTGAACCTACATACCTCGTTACAATGACAATGTCAAGATTCATGATGGTTGGGAGGGAGCGTGACGAATCCTTTTCACACATGATTTGGCACCTCTGAGTCTAGACCTTAAATTCATTGTGAGTCTTTGGGATGTACTGGAGGAGACTTTACAGAGTGCTCGACTCTTGCATTGTCAATGCATGATCTGGACCAAAAATTAATGCACCTCTGTGATGTTATTTTCATCAAGAGGTGCATCAATTTTTGGTCAAGATCTTGTGTGAAAATGATTCTTCATGAAAATGATTCTTCATGCCCAACCTTGATGAATCTTGGCATTGTCATCCTGGAATATGGCCATGATGTGTCTTCCTACATGGTTGTTTAAGAAATGAAAAGCTGCACAATCCATCAATTTGGGTTAGAAGAACTGTTGCCAAATATATAGCATGCTAGGAACATAATAATCACTGCAATAATGATCCAATCATAGACTCTTAAGCATTTGCTCCTTGATGGTGCATCAATTTGTGGCCAGGCAGTGTAGTTTACAGTCCAAAACAAATGAAAATAAAAAAAAAACGAAATAATAAAAACCTAAAATACAAAACATTGCTAGCAACCAAACAAAACAAGACAAGGTTACATTTCTTCAGGAAATGTCAAGATTGCTGCTACTAGTTGTACAGAAATTACACACACATTTGATAATTATTTCCGTTTTTGTCTCCCTTTGGCATAATTATTTGCATTCATTCTTCATCTTATTTCTGTGTCAAATACTAGTTTCTTAAAAGTTTCTTGGTGGTTAATAATTGTTGCTGTGAGGAGACCATTTCCCATAACCTCAAACAAACTTTAAACTTAGTTTACCACTCAGACACCTAAATGTGATAAATGCAGAGGCTTGTGTCGCACTGAAACGTCCCCCTCAGGTCCCAATGAAAGCCAGAGACCGTTAGTTGACCGTGTGTCACTGCTTTAATGCAATAAGCAGGGGAAGAGAGAGAAAGAGAGCGGCTAAATGCTGCAGATGGATCGGCATTGCAGACTGGCTCTTTCTCTCTCTCTCTCTTTCTCTCTCTCACACGTCTGTCTGCTGTGGCCTAATGCCTGTTGATTTACGATCATGGCACAGGAAGACCGCAGTGTTTGTTGTAATCCTCTCGGCTCAAAACTGCAAAGACTATTAGTGCAGCTCAGCACAATATACACAGTCAGGGCACTTCACCAAATCACACAGAAACAACGACGGCAAAATCAACAGCTGTGTCAGAGTCCCTGCAACCATTAAGGCCCGAGCTTCCCCGAAAAGCCCGCTGATGGCCGCAGACGCCGCGCGGGAAGCTCGTCTGGACGAGGTCTCAGCACTCAAGTAAAATAAAGCTTCCTATTCTATTCAATCACAGTCAATATGGGTAAATATGACATCAAATATAACCCTGAGAACAAATATGAGTCATGTTAATGGATATTTCCCTGAAGAAAGTATTTAATGAGTTTGTGACTTGTTTTCCAGTAAAAAATATCTAAAAACAAGGTACATTTACTCATGCAACGCTGCATTAGCCATTAAGGCTCGTTTCCTAAATTTAGTCTCATTTCTTTCATGTTAAGACAAAATAAAGTCATTAAAATACATACTCTGAAAACAATATCTTATGCATGTAAATGTATTGCTGATGATGGTTTTTAGATATTTTAAATGGAAAATATAAGGATGGGATTTTTACAGGTTTTTGGCAAAAACAAAAAAAAACCTTTTTTTTCAGTAAAATATCCAAAAACCACTAGGCTAGTGTTATATATTTTGTTCAGTTGAGTTCTTACAATATCCCAAATGTTTCCAACTATTTGTAAATCGTGAGAAAATTGCTATTTTAACCAAGGAACCGGGACGTGTGAGGGAGTCGCTGTCGATTGCGTCATATCTGCGTTACCCTCGGTTTCCAGTTTTATTTTGCATAAGCGCTTTACTCTGACTGCAGTGTGAACACGTGTCAAAGCAGCCGCTGAGCGAACGCACAGAGTAACGTCATAACATCATTTTCAACACACTCAGATGTTTCTAATATGATAAACAGAGCTGCGTTACCTCATACTGATGACCTGAAAAGCGGAAATGGCGTCGGCGACTGTGGCATCATAAAAGTCCCGCTGCTCGCGAGACGCGTGTTCCGCTTTTCTTATTAACAATCGCTCCAGCGGCCTTGCTCAGCTCCACAACACTCCTGCTCTGCTTCATACTACAGTAACGTTAATAATCACATCCATGAACATGATTTCTGCCCGAGTCCTATCCCGATTCTTTTCCACCGCTGTGAGGTGAAGACGACATCTCCCATGAATCCGTGCTCAAACTTGGCATCATCAAACTACGCCTTTGTTTTGAATAGGCAACCTCTAGTGCACGGAAAAGTTACATAGTGCAGCTTTAAATACTGTGTCTTTCAATGCTGTGACCTTTGGCGACTATTTGGTAAAATCCAGTGATAACAACCACTTCAGAAACGCTCATCGGGTCTCATTTATGTAACAAACACAATTACTTTCTGTGTAAATCATTCACAAACCATGCTTTATCAATGATTTACACAATTCTTTCTGCTAATGTGTAATACATGAGGCTCATCTGTCTGATACTTTGTTAACAAGAAAAAATGGACTGAAGAAAAATGCACACCAACTGCCATCAATTGTGAAGATCATTTTTTATTTATTTATTTAAGCATACATTTAAAACCAATTTTACACTGTAAAAAATGACTGTTGGTTTAACTTAAAATAGTAAGTTACCTGGTTACCTTAAAAATGTGAGTTAATTGAAATTAAAAATATCATTAGTGACCCTCATGTCGTTCCAAACCCTACGACTTTTGTTCATCTTCAGAACACAAATGAAGGTATTTTTGATGAAATCCAAAGCTTTCTGACCACCTGCAACATTATTACCACTTTCAAGGCGCAGAAAGACATCGTTAAAATAGTCCATGTGACTCCAGTGGTTCAACCTTCATTATATGAAGCGATGAGAATACCTTTTGTCTGGAAAAAAACTACTTTATTCAACAATTTCTTCTCATCCAGCGTCTCCTACGCTGTTCACATTGTTAACACAGTGCAGCGCTTCAAGGTTCTACGTCAGAACGCCGGCTTTGTATTGGTCACATGCATGCGTCGTGCGTAGTGCTCAGCGTCGGCCAATGGTAAGCCGCCGTTCTGACGTAGAACTCGGAAGCGCTGCACTGTATTTACAACATTAACAGTGCAGGAGAATGACACAGACGAGAAGAAATGGTTGAATAAAGTAGTTATTTTTGTTTGTTTTTTGTGCACAAAAAGTATTCTCGTCGCGTCATAACATTAAGATTGAACCCCTGGAGTCACATTAAAGACTATTTTAACAATGTTTTTCTTTCTGGGCCTTGAAAGTGGTAATTAAATAGCTGTCTATGGAGGGGTCAGAGAGCTCTCGGATTTCATCAAAAATATCTTAATTTATGTCCTGAAGATGAACGAAGGTATGAAGGTAAAAAAAAGTATTCAATTCAATTAATTCAAAATCCAGCACAAAAAGTTCTTAAAAACTAGCAGAAAAGAACCGTTTCAAATGAATGTCGTAAGTGCTTTCAGATAATCATTACAGTATCTTGTTAGTCAAGTCCACAGGATCCGTTCATACAGTGTTTACATCCCGCAGTTCACACATCTTGACACTTGCTTCACGGGTTCATTGTGAACAAACTCAACAGCTTCTTTGTTTCTTTCTGAAAGTATATCGGCGAATGTTTTGTTCATCTCCAGTGATCAATACGTGGAAGCTCCTGCGTTATTCACTCTTCCTCTGTCTTCTGTGCTTGTTGCTCTTTCAATCGAGTTGGGTTGAACATGCGGTTCATTCAGCAATGATACTAAAACATTTAACACACAACCGACTAACATTACCATACAATATTTATGCACACTACCATTCAAAAGTTTGGGGTCAGTGATATTTTTCTCATGTTTTTTTAAAGAAATGTATACTTTTATCCAGCAAAGACGCATGGAATTGATCAAAAGTTACAGTAAAGACATTTATAATGTTACAAACGATTTTCTATTTCAAATAAATGCTGTTCTTTTGCACCTTCAGCATCAAAGAATGTATAAAATGTATTTAAAAAATAAAGTTTCTTGAGCAGCAAATGAGCACATTAGAATGTTTTTGACTGAAAAAAATTCAGCTTTGCATAACAGTTATAAATTACATTTTTAAATATATATACAGTTATTTTAAATGATCATATTAATTCACTGTTTTTACTGTATTTTCTATCACATAAATGCAGCCTTGATGAGACTTCTCTCAAAAACATTGTACCAATCGTTAACTTTTAAACAGTACTGTATATATACACCGATCAGGCATAACATTATGACCTAATATTGTGTTGGTCCCCTTTTTGCTGCCAAAACAGCCCTGACCCGTCGAGGCATGGACTCCACTAGACCCCTGAAGGTGTGCTATGGTATCTGGCACCAAGATTTAAGCAGCAGATTCTTTAAATCCTGTAAGTTGCGAGGTGGGGCTTCCATACATTGGACTTGTTTGTCAAGTCCTCAAACTCGTTGTTGTGCTCCTCAAACCATTCCTGAACCATTTTTGCTTTGTGGCAGGGCGTATTATCCTGCTGAAAGAGCCACAGCCACCAGGGAATACCGTTTCAATGAAAGGGTGTACATGGTCTGCAACAATGCTTAGGTAGGTGTCAAAGTAACATCCACATGGATGGCAGGACCCAAGGTTTCCCAGCAGAACATTGCCCGAAGCATCACACTGCCTCCGCCGCTTGCCTTCTTCCCATTGTGCATCCTGATGCCATGTGTTCCCCAGGTAAGCGACGCACAAGCACCAAGCTATCCATGTGATGTAAAAGAAAACGTGATCCACCTTCTTCCATTCCTCCGTGGTCCAGTTCTGATGCTTACGTGCCCGCTGTTGTTGCTTTTGGCGGTGGACAGGGGTCAGCATGGGCACCCTGACTGGTCTCTGACTGGTCCTTGTCAAACTCGCTCAAATCCTTACGCTTGCCCATTTTTCCTGCTTCTAACACATCAAATTCGAGGGCAAAATGTTCACTTGCTGCCTAATATATCCCACCCACTAACAAGTGCCGTGATGAAGAGATAATCAGTGTTATTCACTTCTCCACCTCTCCTTCTCCTTATGCCTGATCGGTGTATATACGTATTATTGACAGGTCCAAAATGTCTCGAGCACAAACACTAACCACCGCATTGTAGCTCCAATTATTTATAATATTATGTAAATGTGCAAGGACTGTAAATTGATATCAAATACAACCTGTGATCAGATTAAAGCTTCAGACAAATCTCAAGCGGAACATAAAAAACATTGGTTCTCAATATGTAAAATCCGGGTCCTCAAGCAAAACTAGAGAATCACTGCAACACACCAGATAGCTTCTGCTAAACTGAGAGTAAAACACAACACTGACAGACTGTCCAGAAATGGCAGCAGACAAAGCTGAAAAGCATGAATGTGCAAAATCAGGCAGAGGAAGAGAGGAACAGCAGAGCTGGACGACTCTGTTCCTGGTGTACTTTGCCGGAGGGCAGCTATAAGATGAGATGTCTGTGTGTGTGTGAGAGAGAGAGAGGGAGAGAGAAAGAAAGAGAGATTGCCGCAGTGTCTGAGGCACACACTTTTCTGCTAACAGTTGGACAGTTGCTAACAGTTGGTGTATGGTATTATAGTGTCAAACACTCTTTCTATTTCCCCTTTCCTCAGTTATTTTATTTAAGTATTGACTTTGTCTCAGATGTTTTTCCTTTTGAAACAAATAATACAATTGCTTACATACAGTACAACTATAGATCTATACATCAAATGTGGATGTCATAGATTAGATCATTTAGTTTCAGAGATCTCTGTCACTTGATACCAGATGTACCTGAAAATCTGAGCACAGTAAAACCTAAAACTCTAGAATAGACACATTTGAGGTATTTTACAAGAAGAGAAAGTCTCACACTTGTTTCCCAACATTGGCATTGAGAAAAGTTTGCCATTAAATCAGTGGTTTCTCTTGGAGTTTTCCAACATCAACATTGCTATCTAGGAAGGTGGAAAATGAGATATTAAATTGATGCGAAATTAAAATTCTGTTATTTTTTCACACACCGTCATGTCATTCCAAACCTTACTTTCGTTTTTCAGTTGAACACAGAGTTATAGCAGAATGTTCACTCTGTTCTTTTTCATACAAGGAAAGTGGATGGAGACCAAATTTTTGAGCTTCAACAATGATAAAATGACTATAAAAGTAGTCCATGTTTTGATTCTTTGTGTCGTCTGTAGCCATACGATGGCTTTCTGAGAGGAATTGACCGGAATTATATTAATGGCAGAAAAGATTATAATTTTAGTCAATAACAAAATCTGTCAATTCCTCACACAAAGCTGTCCCATGACTTCAGAGGACTTGGGATATAGTGCACAAGTCTTATATGCTACACTTATGCTGGGTTAAAACAACCCAATTGCTGGGTTAGTCCATTTTCAACCCAATTTAGGTTATTTTTAACCCAGCATTTTTTTAGAGTGGACGTTTATGATAATTACGATACTTATATTGGTGACGTAAGGGTAAATTAACGATCACAGAATTTTCATTTTTGGGTGAACTATGCCACAAATTAAACAGAAATGTTCTCAACTACACATTTTTTCATATATGTTTCTGTCTATCCCTGAATATATACACTACCATTCAAAGTTTGGGGTCGGTAAGATTTTCGAATGTTTTTGAAAGAATCTCTTATGCTCACCAAGGCTGCATTCATTTGATCAAAAATACAATTAATAAAATGGTTTTCTATTTGAATAGATTTAAAACAATTATTTATTTCTGTGACTGCATTACTCCAGTCCTCAGTGTCACATTCTAATATGCAGATTTGCTGCTCAAGAAACATTTCTTAATATTATCAGTGTTGAAAACAGTTTTGCTGCTTATTTTTGTAGAATCTGAGATTCATTGATGGATTCTTTGATGACTAGAAAGTTCAAAAGAACAGCTAGCCTGACGTCGTCATATTCAGATTCTAGTCAGAATATGAGTCTGATACTGCTCCATTGGGCTGTGATTATGAGGCGTGTTTGAACCGAACCAGGAAAGGAAATTCCTCTGCACTCAATTGGATAGACCTACAACCAGTCAGAGCAACGGAGCCACGCATAGTTGTCAACAGAACTCAACTGCACACACGCTGGAAGTAGAAGGAGAAGATAAGTGTAAACGATATTTGCCATGTTGTAAAAATAATTAAATTTTTTTTGTAAAAATATATATTTTTTTGTACTTACCAACACGATCATCATCATTTTTGAGAGAAATAGTAAAGGTGAATGCATATACGAACAAGTTCTCCGTTTAGTAAATCAATTCAACTCAAGCACTCTTTGGTGACGTGGATGACTACGTTACTATTGATCATCTGTCCATCATCGTATAAAGCCCGCCCTGACAATTTGATTGGTCCGAACAGCTCTGGTTCGAGCATAGTTGCTCCACAATGGATCAAGTCCAGACCGGCTAAGATCGGCTGGCATCCAGGCTAAAGAACAGCATTTGATTGAAATAAATAAATCTATGGTAAAATTATAGTTCAGTCAGGTCCACTTAAAGGGTTAGTTCACCCCCCAAAAAAAAATCAGTCATTAATTACTTACCCTCATGTCGTTCGACACCTGTAAGACCTCCGTTCATATTCGGAACCCAAATGACGATATTTTAGTTGAAATCCGATGGCTCAGAAAGGCCCCCATTGGCACAATACACTTTACACTTTTCGCTGATTAATAACGCTTCAAAGCTTCATGATGCAGTGTTTTGAAATCGGTCATCACTATATAAGTCGTTATTTGTTTTTTTTTGCGCACAAAAGCTATTCTCATCGCTTTATAAAGTTATTGTAGAACCACTGTAGTGAGATGGACTTTGTAACGACGTCTTTAGTAGCTTTTATGGGTCTTGAGAGTGTAAAGAACATTGTGCCAATGGAGGCCTTTCTGAGCCATCGGATTTCAACTAAAATATCTTCATTTGTGTTCCGAAGATGAACGGAGGTCTGACGGGTGTCGAACGACATGAGGGTAAGTAATTAATGACAGAATTTTCATTTTTGGGTGAACTAATCCTTTAAGTTAAACACACCATAGATAAATTTGGCATATTTGGCAAAAAAATTTCATTTTGCGTTATGTCTCTGTTCTAAATTCCCCATCCTTATCATGAGCACCATGAAAAGCCAAGACAGGGAACGGCAGCAGATTCTGGGGACAACCTCCCATTTTTTTTAACTGGGAGGGCAGCGAAATCCCTCATTTAGAACAGAGCATGCATCAATGACAACAGAATGACATTGATTAAGTTAAACACAGTTTAAGGAGGAGCTGGGGAGGAGGTAGGTTGCAAAGCAGCGTGTAGCAGAAGCAGCCAAGCAGGCAGATTGAACTGAAGCTACGCTTAAGTAAGCGCTCTGTTTGAGAGTTGCCAATTGAGTGCATAGGAATCGGATCAGCAGATATGGGAGGGGTTGGAATTTTTCCAATCAGCTGATAGCAGAGCTCGACTACGTGGCCTGCCTGAACTAACGCAGAATGCTTGATTCTTTTGATCAACACATCATTTCTGAATAAAAGTAATGATTTATTTCAATAAAAAGAAAGTCTTACTGGCCCCAAACTTTTGAATGGTAGCATATCACACAAGAACAATCATTCCGACTCACATTTTTACCAATCCTGACTTAACAATAACACACTGCAACACACACATACACACACAAACTTGTGCTTTTGCATGCTGGGATGCAGTCAAACCCATTTCACAGCAGAAGTGGAACCTATTATAGAGTCATTGTTTCACAGATGCCCTGCCACAGTTTGAAGGCACCCTGCATGTTGTTGAGCCTGTGAGCTGGCAACAGATTGGTCCAATCGTACGGTGAGTGGGCAGGTTCAAGTGATCTCGCTGCTAAAACGTCCAACTGAACCCCCTGAAATGTGTTCTGACACTGCGGCGGGCGGCACTTGCAAATTTCACAGTACACGATGGATAACGGGAGGCAGCCGGTGATGAAATTACATTTGGAAACAAAATGATGTTGGGGGGGAGATGAAAAAAAAAAGGTTGTGTATATGCTTCTCTAATCTTTTTCCATCCCTGACAGATGCGAGAGTCGTATGAAAGGATAGCTCAATGTCATCGATCGCTTGCAGGCAATTAATGCCCTGCTTAATTGCTTAAGTCTATCAACGGCTTTTAATTTGGCTCGCATGCGGATCTCTTCTGCCTTTTGCTGCATTTGCAAGACACTCAACCAACATATGCAAATAACTGCCCTAAGAGAGATATTACATCCTGGGGCCAAATTCACAAAAATCTTCTTAAGTAGTTTAAGGCAGTGGTTCTCAAACCTGTCCTGGGGACAGCCACTGCACGTTTTGCATGTCTCCCTCACCTAACACACCACTGGTTTAAGGGATAGGTCACCCAAAAATGAAAATGTTGTCATCCTTTACTCACACTCAACTTGTTCCAAACCTGTATAGTTTCTTTCTTCTGCTGAAAACAAAATATATATGTTGGTAACCAGACAGTTGAAGGCAACCATTGACTTCCATATTATTTTTTTCAACTGGAAGTCAATGGCTACTGTCAACTGTCTGGTAACCAACATACTTTAAAATATCTTGTTTTGCGTTCAACAGAATAAAAACTGTCCCTTTAAGAAAATTTTTAAGATCACAAGAGTGCAATTCTTGACAAACTTTTTAGAAGTTCTCAAATATTTTCTTAAGAACATCTTTATTTTTGACAGGCGTTGGTGTTATTTGATTGAAAGGCGGGTATTGCTGGAGACTTGTTGAATGATAAATCTTGTTTGTTTTTTTTGCGCTGGCTGCAGATTACTGTAGATATAATAAAAAGTGTGCAGACTATTTTTGTCATGTGATGGAAGTTAATCACCCAGCATCGCGTCAAGTTAAAATAGTTGCGCCAGTGGGGAGTGGGTAATTATTTACCAACTTTGTTTATTATCTCAGGAAATTAGATATAATTTTGCGATGAAGGTAATGATGAAAAGATGTCAAAATGCATAGAAATGTAATTTACCCAAAAGGCAAGCCTGCGGTTTTAACTGTACACGAGAGTTATGCCGGTTAAGGAGTCTCAAACCACAGACAATTATTCACTGTAAATTATATAATCAATAAGTTATGACAATATATGCATTTACATCGCTTTCAAAACAAGTTAAGGCAACAACAATCAAAACAAGTTAAGCAATTTCCAACTTTAAGTTATACAAGCTTAAACTCATTTTTGGAGTCAGCTTAATGTTATTTCAGTTGAAAATGGTATATCATCTTAGTTTATTGGCTTAATATTGTGAGTTAAGTGATAATTGCATTATATAAACTCACAGTTTTTACCTTTTTCTCAAAATTGCATGATATAAAGTCAGAATTACAAGTTGTAAAGTCAGAATTGCGAGATATAAACTCGCAATTGTAGGAAAATGTCAGAATTGTGTTGCAATTGTGAGTTTATACGACGCAATTCTGAGAAAAGAAGTCAAAACTGCGTGATATAAACTCGCAATTGCGTAAAAAAGGCAGAATTGTGAGATATAAACTTGCAATTGTATGGAAATTATGGAATTGTGAACTTACTTTTTTCCCTCAGAATTTGACTAACTTGCAATTGTGAGTTTATATGACGCAATTCCGAGAAAATAAGTAAAAACTGTGTGATATAAACTCGCAATTGCATAAAAAAGTCAGAATTGAGAGATATATAAACTCACAATAGTGAGTTAAGTCATAATTGCATGATATAAACTCACAATTTTTACTTTTTTCTCAAAATTGCACGATATAATGTCAGAATTACAAGTTGTAAAGTTAGAATTGGGAGATATAAACTCACAATTTTTACCTTTTTCTCAAAATTGCATGATATAAAGTCAGAATTACAAGTTGTAAAGTCAGAATTGTGAGATATAAACTTGCAATTGTAGGAAAATGTCAGAATTGTGTTGCAATTGTGAGTTTATACGACGCAATTCTGAGAACAGAAGTCAAAACTGCGTGATATAAACTCGCAATTGCATAAAAAAGGCAGAATCGTGAGATAAAAACTCACAATTTTGACCTTTTTCTCAAAATTGCATGATATAATGTCAGAATTGCAAGTTGTGAAGTAAGAATTGCAAGATATATAAACTCACAATTGTAGGCAAATATATGAATTGTCAGAATCAGAGTGTCGCAGTTATGAGAAAAGAAGTCAGAAATGTGTGATATAAACTCAAAATTGCGAATAAAAAAAAAAGTCTGATTTATGACACAAAAAGTCGCAATTATCTTTTTATTTTTTTTCATCTATCGGCACAACCCTAACTTAAGGGTACTCGTCCACATTCCTGGTAATTTGTTTTAGCTAGTGTCATGTTGAAATGCTTAATATTTGAAACAACCATTTACTTAAATCCCCACTATACATTGGGGATTTAAGGCAGGTTGGAGGTTGTCTGGATATCACCAGACCAAGCTCAATCTTTTAAGATTAAACATTAGTCTGGGGAGTCTGCTCTGTATTTTCTACTACACAAGAGGCGGGATCAATGGGCATAGTTCAAATGACTCTGTACGCAATTGGACAGTCCTTCAACCAATCAGACCAAACGATCCAGGTGATGTACTTTGCAGAACGGTCGGTAGTAAGGCAAACACATCCTTCTTTTGTAGGAATTGTTCCAGGGCAAGTTTCTGTTCCGTTTTCAAAGAAAACTTGCCTTTGAATTCTTTTAAAACAGCAGCAACAGCGACATCAACGGGTTGCTGTGCTTCTGTTGAATGTAAACAAAAAGCTGCTTGCCGACGCTTCTCTATCGTCATCGTGTTAAACCCGCCAATAGCACGCCATGTGGATAAGCCAGTTTGTGATTGGTCCCCGCAGATTTGTAACAGAAGCAGGATAGAAAAATGCACAGGGTTTACCCAGTCCAGGTTATCCTAACTTTAAGAAGGTATTTACAAAGATTTTTAAGAAAATTCTTATTGGAAATATGAGTATTTCTTAAATATTATATTAAGAACAATCTTAAGAAAAAAAGGACACATTCTTAAAAAAGTTTTTGCGAATACAAAATATTCTTATCCTTTTTCTTAAGTTAGAAAATAAGAAGAAATTGTCAGTTAAGAATAATGTTTCGGGAATCCGGCCTCTGATCTCTAACCCTTACAAAGGGATTTGAGTTTATTAGTATAATAAAAAGGATATTTTGGAAAGCATCAAACACAGGTATCAGAGTCCTTTTCTTCTTTTTTACACTCCAGCAGATAATAAGACCAAAAAAAAAGAACATTTTCAACACGACTACCCGGCTCTCCCTACTGATTTTTCCCCTCCGCTTCTGTTGCCGTGGAAACAGTAAGCGATGTTCAACAGGGCTGGAGAAAGAGAGAAATAATTCGCCGCCAGTCTCATTCTCACCCACTGAGAGCATATGTGTGATCAAATATTTGACTTCTGTTTGACACATATATGTGTTCGGATATGGGCTGAGAAGGTAATGGCAGGAAGGACAGCTTCAGTGTGGGATTGAAGGTTGCCAATGTTTTGAAAATATGTGATATCTGAGGGGTTTTTTTTCTTTGGAGGACTAAACAAAATGTCTTTACAAGTGGATATTACCAGATAGAACTTCATACTGCCTGACATTTCGACATTATAATGCAAAAATGTGCTTTTTAATACATTGCTGCCAACTTTTGAGAATATAAATTGCATTGGGAAAAAAAACCCTGCATTGTCAAAACCCTAAGATTGTCAAACTAAACAGAATTTCCTTTTGGAGGATGGAGGAAAGGTAATGGAGCAGACCAAAGTGTATTGACTAATTTTTATATAGAAAATAGACAGGAGAATAGCATAGATTTATCATATTAAAATGGCTATCAGTCATAAAGTACAAATATAAATATATTTACACTACAGGGCTGTTGAATGTTTGACTCTGATTGGTTGACAAATGTTGAGAAATGTCTTGTCCGGATGCCTTTTAGTCTTAGGCTTTTTCGTCCGATGCCTAATTGTACAAGACCTGACACCTGAGGATGTTTCTCCTGAGACCTGAAACCTTTCAGTCTGAGGCGCGATGCCGTTTTGTCTAATGACTGAAGCCTTTTAGTCTGAGGCATGACGCCTTTTCATCATGACTGAGGTCTGAGGATGTCCTAAAATGTAAACCGTACTTGTAGCTTATTAGTTGCTAAACTTCACTGATAAAATCGTCCGAGCAGTGCTGACAACACATTTCCATACATAATAAAACGTAATTTTGTGACAAAAACATGGAAACAATTAGTCATTTTTATCCTATTGTTTACTATATTTATTTGTTGGTCAGTGTCGTTGTGGGTTTTGGCTCTTTTGCTGTGGTCGACAGTAAGGACCTTTGAAATAACTGAAATCATTTGGCGAAGTGATATGGAACTGCCTGGAACTACTTTTTCGTTTCGTTTCCCTGAAAATAATAAATGACTGCAGACTGAAATCTCAATCTAATTAAATTATCACTTGTTGTCATTACAGACTTTATGTAAGGAATAACTGACTCCGGGCCGTTGAATTATTGAATTATTGTCGTGGCTGCATTACCACCTCGGGTGTGTATTATTTTTCAATGATTCAATGGCCTGGAGTCAATTATTCTGCTTATACTACGGTTACCACACCTCAAGAGACCTAATTCACATATGCTTAATCTCTCTCTCTCTCTCTCTCTCTCTCTCTCTCTCTCTCTCTCTCTCTCTCTCTCTCTCTCTCTCTCTCTCTCTCTCTCTCTCTCTCTCTCTCTCTCTCTCTCTCTCTCTCTCTCTCTCTCTCTCTCTCTCATAACTGAATTAATAACTGCAATAATCTGCTAGTCTGACTCCATTACTAGCTCTAAAATGACATTTTGGAATTAGCAATGGAGGCGTGGGATGACAAGTGCAAGAAGCGCTACACACTAGAGCGTATTAAGGACAAAAACCTGACAAATGTCTTGAAATACATCATCAGAACAATGTCTTGAGGTGTGGTAACCATCGTGTAAACAGAAAAATTGACTCCAGGCCGTTGAATTATTGAGAAATAATGCATACCCAAAGTGGTAATGCGTCCAAGACACAAAGCGGAGTGGCCATTAAACCCCAGGTTTGCATTATTTTTCAATAATTCAACGGCCTCTGAGTCAATTGTTCCTTACATAAATTCTGTAGTGACAAGTGAATTTAATTAGATTCAGATATAGGTTCAGTCAAGACATTTATCAACCCCATCAATAACCGTTTCTGTTCTCCTTCCACATTTGGTATTTCCTTTCTCCTCCACTAGTCACATTTATAAACAATCACAATTGTTTTACTCTTCTCCTCCTTGCAACTAAATAATTACACTTCTACATAATTACATGTGAAGGCCGCTGAGACGTTGATGGTTTCTTCCTGTTCCACTCCCGAGGCCATGCAATCCTTGACGATCCCTGATGCCTGCCGAAACCGTGGCAACCGTCAACTCATTATCTCTCGACGAGACCCCCACGGCAACCGCAAGGGAAGTCAAATCAAATCATATCATAAACGTCGACTGGGGATAACCATTTAAAAACACTCTTAACCAAGTCATTAATGAACCATCTTACCACGCACTTCATATTGTGTCGGTTATAAAGCAATTACAGCAAACCGTACTTAAGCGAGAAAGATATCCAGGCTAACCACTACATGGGAGGCTGTGCTGAACGAGATGAGATTTAATTATGTTACACGGAGATGCTTAATGATCATTTGCTTATCAGACCATCAAACACGTGTGCGTGAAATCGATCACTGATGCTGGGGTTTTCATTTGCCACAGTGTACAGCGAAACTGATTTGTGTTAGTTAAATGAGCATGCACCTGATTGGCTGAGCTCCCTCATATGCTCCAGTCGGTGAGTGGGAACAAATGAAAAGACATGCACTAAAATTACAGTCATGCCCGAAAATTTACATATCCCTCACAGGATCTGCTAAATGTAATGTCTACAAAACTTTTGAACAGGATGTCCAAAATTTTCTTATTTTGTTTAAATATCACTTTTTTTTTCATTAAGTGCTGCCCTTCGGAAGCAACAGAAGATACTTGCATGCTTAATGGAAGACAAATGACCTTAATCTTAAAATTCAAAACGTTTTCACCCCCCGGCTCTTAATGCATCGTGTTTCCTTCTAGAGCATCAGTGAATGTTTGAACCTTTTTTAATAGTTGTGTTTGAGTCCCTCAATCATCCTCAGTGTGAAAAGATGGATCTCAAAATCATACAGTCACTGCTGGAAAGGGTTCAAATATGCAAAAGATGCTGGAAAACTGAAGAATTTGCAAAAATATTGGGAGGCTTAACTGCTTAGGACAAACTAGGGACCATCAACCATCACTAAACAAAAAAAAACACACATTCAATTAAATGACACACATTATTAAGAATCAAGGGTATGAAAACTTTTGAAAGGGTGATTTTTACCAATTCAGCAATTTTTTTGGTCTTTTTGACTATACACTCACCTAAAGGATTGTTAGGAACACCATACTAATACTGTGTTTGACCCCTTTTCGCCTTCAGAACTGCCTTAATTCTACGTGGCATTGATTCAACAAGGTGCTGAAAGCATTCTTTAGAAATGTTGGCCCATATTGATAGGATAGCATCTTGCAGTTGATGGAGATTTGTGGGATGCACATCCAGGGCACGAAGCTCCCGTTCCACCACATCCCAAAGATGCTCTATTGGGTTGAGATCTGGTGACTGTGGGGGCCATTTTAGTGCAGTTAACTCATTGTCATGTTCAAGAAACCAATTTGAAATGATTTGAGCTTTGTGACATGGTGCATTATCCTGCTGGAAGTAGCCATCAGAGGATGGGTACATGGTGGTCATAAAGGGATGGACATGGTCAGAAACAATGCTCAGGTAGGCCGTGGCATTTAAACGATGCCCAATTGGCACTAAGGGGCCTAAAGTGTGCCAAGAAAACATCCCCCACACCATTACACCACCACCACCAGCCTGCACAGTGGTAACAAGGCATGATGGATCCATGTTCTCATTCTGTTTACGCCAAATTCTGACTCTACCATCTGAATATCTCAACTGAAATCGAGACTCATCAGACCAGGCAACATTTTTCCAGTCTTCAACTGTCCAATTTTGGTGAACTTGTGCAAATTGTAGCCTCTTTTTCCTATTTGTAGTGGAGATGAGTGGTACCCGGTGGGGTCTTCTGCTGTTGTAGCCCATCCGCCTCAAGGTTGTGCGTGTTGTGGCTTCACAAATGCTTTGCTGCATACCTCGGTTGTAACGAGTGGTTATTTCAGTCAAAGTTGCTCTTCTATCAGCTTGTGCTCTTCTATCAGCTTGTGAAAGAAGAATCAGTCGGCCCATTCTTCTCTGACCTCTAGCATCAACAAGGCATTTTCGCCCACAGGACTGCCGCATACTGGATGTTTTTCCCCTTTCCCACCATTCTTTGTAAACCCTAGAAATGGTTGTGTGTGAAAATCCCAGTAACTGAGCAGATTGTGAAATACTCAGACCGGCCCGTCTGGCACCAACAACCATGCCACGCTCAAAATTGCTTAAATCACCTTTCTTTCCCATTCTGACATTCAGTTTGGAGTTCAGGAGATTGTCTTGACCAGGACCACACCCCTAAATGGATTGAAGCAACTGCCATGTGATCGGTTGATTAGATAATTGCATTAATGAGAAATTGAACAGGTGTTCCTAATAATCCTTTAGGTGAGTGTATTTTTGCTTCTGAGTAAAAAGTTGTAGAAATCAGTCCGTTAATTGTAATTTTAAACTACTCATTATTGTCAGAACACGACAAACACTTGCCAAAAAGGTGAACATTTCACCAATCTGAGGTAGAACATTCAAAACATTTTTGAATTCTTTACACTTTTCTGTTATTTTTCCTTAAAGCAGGGGTGGGGAACGTTGATCCTGGAGGGCCACTCTCTTGCAGAGTTTAGCTCCAACCCTGAAAAAAACCCTCACTGGCCTGTAACTTTAGTTATCCTGAAGACCGTGATTAGCTTCAGGTGTTGGAGCTAAACTCTGCAAAAGAGGGGCCCTCCAGGATCAACGCTCCCCACCCCTGTCTTAAAGGGTAAATAACACACACAGTTTTCTCATGTTAATCTTGCTATAGAGTAGTATTGCATCCTTCATATCTCAGAAGAGTCATTCGTTTTATCAAATTTATAAAAGACAGATACGCTGTACCGATTCTTTCTGAAAACAGCCGAACTCATGGAGGCGTGCAGTGGGCGGAGCTAAAGAGTCACGAGCACACACACACACACACACACAACATCTTGGCCTTATACCTCCCTGGATAACTTTTAATTCACAATACATTCGTGTAGTTTACATTATATGCACTTGCGCGCCGATTGCCAACAAAACACAAACGCAGTTTCACTCTCCGCCTGCGGTTTCCACTCATGACCGGGAACAAACAAACACACTTGCAGAACTCCATTGCTGCCCCGGAAAAACAAACTACACCCAGTTTCCTTAATGCTGGGTTCTTTGGGAAGCTGAACAAGGTAATCTTTCCCCTTACAACCAGAAACACACTTCTTCAGTGACACGTCTTTAAACAAAATGGAAGCGCTGCTGACGGCTTCCGTAACCCGAGTGAAGCTCGTTGAAGAGGGTGCTCTTGCTCTCGCTCTGGTTGATGTGTGCACACGCTCATCCGGAAGAAGTGCCCATACCAGGAATTCCACCTTTTATGACCTCATGCAGGGCCATACTCGAAAAAAAACTTTCCCGAAACTTGTTCCTGAAGGAGTGTATTTAGCACAGAAATACTCCGCCATACATCCAACTCATTTTTTGAAATTTTGGCCATGTTTAGCATGAGAATGCAGCTCTTTAAAGGGGGGGATGCTGTTTCATTCATACTGAGCTTTTTACACTGTTAAATACTTGTATTCCCATCCTAAACATGGGCAAAGTTTTTTTTTAAAAAGTTGTACGTTTGATGTGCCAAAAATACTCCTTCCGGTTTCTCATAAGTTTCGTAACTTTTTTTATCGGGTATATGTGACGTCAGATGGGGCAGAATGCCCTTGTATGGGCCGTACGGGCTCTTCTCCCGGAAGGGAGGGAGGGCGGGCGCGTGCGCGACAAGAGCGAGAGAGCAAACGCTTTAGGGAAGCCGGCTGCGCTGCAGTCACAGGACTTCACGAAATCAACAATGTCACAAAAGCAAGACAACCCTGCACAGCTTCCCAAAGAACCCAGCGTTAATGGAACAGTGGATGGAGTTTGTTTTTCCGGAGCAGGAGTTGTGCAAGTGTTTGTTTGTTCCCTGAATTTCGGCGACGATGGTTTATAAACAAGGTACAGTTCAACTCCGGATTTGTAGCTCATCTAATGCTGAAATATGGAGCAGTCCCAGCGATTAAGGTTCACGGTCATGTGTTGGTAGCAGGCGGTGAGTAAAACTGCTTCAGATGTCTGTTTTTGTTAGCTATCGGTTCCATTGTTTTTCTACGTAAACATGCACAGCTCAATGCAACAGCTGCGCGCCCTCGTCATTCTTTAGCTCCGCCCGAACGATACGCCCCCATCTGCTCTGCTTTTTTCGGAAAGACTCTGTACAGCATATCTTTCTTTTATAAATATAATAAAACTTAAGACTTTTCGGAGATATGAAAGATGCAATACTACTCTATAGGTACTCAAAATTGACATGAGATTGACTGAAAATGAGTGTTTCACCCCCCCTTTAACAGTGTAAATAAGTCAGAATGCATGTGCAATGCAAATTTTGAACTATATCAAACCATATAAGGCATTTTTAATTATATTAAACGTATATTTACATTTACATTTAGCAGACGCTTTTTTCCAAAGTGACTTACAGTGCACTTATAACAGGGACAATCCCACTGGAGCAACATGGAGTAAAGTGCCCTGCTCAAGGACACACTGGTGATGGCGACTGCTAGGATTGAACCAGCAACCTATAAGGGGAATTCTAGTTTTCTGTAGTAAACACATTTTTGTTTGATAAAGCTTTGATACTTTTCTAGTGTGTTCGTTGTCTGTAGCCTTGAACAAGTTCTCGGAAACTTCAAGGTGGGAGAGCTGCAGATAACACCAACTAAGGAGTTTGTTATTGTGTTTATGTTATTGGCCCTCACTAATGGAAATTAATGTATATAAAAGAACGAGTGAGGGGCTTTGGTTAAGGTCTTTTCTGACTGCACAACCTGCATGTCCGAATTGACCTTCTTAAGCCCCGTTTCCACCGAAATTACCCGGAACAATTTGTACCAGGAACTTTTTTTCCCCCAGACCTGCTACTGTCTGCGTTTCCACTGCGGTCTAAAGTACCGTGAAGATTATGAAAATTAGTCCAGAGACGTGGGATAACTCCCAGTCAGCGACAGACAATATAAATTTTTGTGTGATACTGTCTGCAACAATGGGCCCTATTTTAACGATCTGAAACGCAAGTGTCAAAGCGCGAAGCGCAAGTAACTTTGTGGGCGGGTCTCGGCGCTGTTGCTATTTTCCCGGCGGGATAAATGGCTCTTGCGCCCGGCGCAAATCTAAAATGGGTTGGTCTGAAGTAGCTTCATTATTCATAGGTGTGGTTTGGGCGTAACGTAAATAAACCAATCAGAGCGTCATCCAACATTCCCTGTAAAAGCAGGTGCGCAAGTTCCATTATGGATTGCTATTATTATGGCGTATTTACCAGGCGCACGCCAGGAGCGGTTCACAGCCGAGGAGACTGATGTGCTTGTAAGAGCAGTGAAAGACAGAGAAGTTGTGTTGTATGGGGATGGGAGAAACCCACCCAAAATAGCGTCGGTTAAACAGGCGTGGGAGGAAATAGCCCCAATTGTTTCATCAGCTGGCATCCCCAGGACGTCGCACCAGTGCCGCAAGCGCTACAATGACATCAGAACACGGGGAAAGTCCAAGCTTGCCAGCATCAATCAGGCACGCCGTGTAACGGGAGGTGGATCTGCCTCTACTCAGGACCTGACGCCAGCAGAGGACATCGCTGCGTCCACCCTCACCGATTTTTTTTCCTGGTTCTTGACGGACAAACCAATTTGTTAGATGTCCTTATATACATATATGTCTTGCCAGAAGTTGCCACTATTGGGCAAACAGGTCTCCTTAATTATTAGACTACAATTAGCCTGAATAATTTGTAAGCTAGATTTATTATTTACATAATGACCAACACAATCTACTAGTTTGCGTCTGTTTAAAACATGCTTTTTTGGGAGCTGCAAATAATGCAGTAAACACCAGTAAACTGACTAGCGCAAACCTTAGTGTGACGAGCAGGACGAGCGAGAGCAGTGAGAGTGCGACTCGAGGCCGGTGAGTAATTGGATGATGAGAGCCAGCTGCGTGTCACACCCGTCTCGGATCTCTCACGGCTCTCGCTCGTCCTGCTCATCACACTTCAGCTGCGTCCAAAACCTGGAAAATGTTGCCTTTGGAGGACACATTTCAAGGTAGGAAGGCATCAAGGCACGTCCGAATCCAATGTTAGCTTCACTTCCTGTCTCCAGAGATACCTTCATCTGATCGATTTTTGAAGGCAGCAAAAATGTATCCTTCGCTGCCTTTGATTTCCCACAATCCTGTGCTTTCCATTCTGTGACAGTTAAGCTGGAAAAAAAAAATGGTATCCGAAAGTTGCGTTTTCTTGTCAGTTCGCGGGTAAATGTAAACATTTTCCACTTCTGATGTCATTTCTAGCGAGAAATTACTAATGTAGTAATTCAATATTTGTTTAGTTACACTACCTAAGAAGTCTGTCCGAAATTAGTTTTGTGAGGTGCCTTCATGCACAAACGCTGCCTAATGCTGCTTTCACACCAAACGCCAACAGAGCGTCTGGCGCGAGTGATTTCAGTGTTAGGTCAATGGAAAGGCGCGTTGACACGCGTCTGGAGGTCCTGCGGCGAGATAGACGCGTTTTGCATGGCGCGATGGAGGCGATTTCGCCTCGTTCGCACGAATGATGCAAATTGGACGCAAATTGAGCGTCTTGCGCGATACGCGCGTTATGCGCGAGTGGTACTTTTTGTGCATTCACGCGTTTGAAGTGAATTCGCCCGTGTTAACCAATCAGGAGCCTGCTTGCTGCTGTCACGTGGTAAAGTGGCGTGATGAGAAACCCTGCATAATTTAAAAATACTACTATTGGGTCACAAAATGTAGTTGTAAGACTTTTTCAGGTGAGAATGTAGTTGTTTAAAGCTCAAATCTGTGGTTTATTTATGAAGAGAGCGCCTATTTAAAAAAACAATCTTGTGTTTTTGGGGTTGTGAGATCCAGGCGATCACCGGGCACTAATCGCTCATTAACCCGGCGAGAGCAGCCTTTCCTCTGCTAGTCCTTCTGACATTTGCCGCTGGCTCTGATGTCCTGTAGTGGTTCATCTTGTGTGGATCTAATGGGCGATCTTTGGTATCATGAATCTATAATTTGTTCTCTGCCAAATCGTTTTGACTGAGAGAAAAGAGAAGTTTCATAACTTTATTTTTTAAGGATATTTATATATGCATGCAGTGAAGATAATGTAGGAGTTGTCTGGACCACATTTGTGTGGTTATTAATGTTTAATATATATTTTTAATGAAAATGAAAAGAGGCAGAGTGGTGTTTTTAATGACATATTGAGCGCCTTCAACGCGTGTCTATTTCGCTTCAAACGCTCGATTTCGACGCGCGAATGGATTCAAAATGTTCACGCGTCAAACTAGACGCGGTAGACGCGATTTTGACGCTCGATTCGCGTTTGGTATGAAAGCAGCATTACAAGCCATTGTCTGATATGGCAGAGAGGCAATGAGTCAACTGCCTAGGTTTTCGGACGCAGCCTTAGTAAATCACCTTGCTTGATTCATTTAAATACTCTCCTCCCATAAATTTTGCATCTGAAAGGGAAACTCCTACAAATGCATATGCAATCAGGTCAACCGCAAAAATAACCCTGTCCACGGCTTTTCAGCTCTAATTTTCCACTGTGTGTCTTTAAATCCTGACAGTTTTTAACGCCAAAAAGGTGTTTGCGCTGATTTTAACTCACAGAGAACCCCATAGCTATCCCTTTTTTAATGTTCCTTGGTTCCCTATCCTTTGTTTCTTCTTGAATTGTTGAAATAGAGTTTAAAATGTGATTTAAGTTTAAGCTAACAAACAGACAGCCTCGCCCCAAAAATAATACCATTGGTTGATTCAATGTCGGCCTGGCATGTCGAACAAACAGAACAATGTCACTTTTCAGGGTAATGTAACCCTACCAATGTCTTATAGTTGTCCGCATATTAAGTATGTATTTTAACATAAAAAACACAGCATATATTCCATACATTACAAACGTAAAGTGAGACAAATTGTGAACCGATCAGCTGTGCAACAGGCATACTCCAAGCAGAGACATTCTTCAAGCAGACTGCACAGAATAGATGCGTTTTTCTGCCTCTTAACAAAGACATTTCTCTCTCTTTCTCTCTGCATGTGTCATTCTGACAGTCTTGTCAGATTAACTGCCTAGTTAAGAACCGCGGTTGTTTGTTTGTGTGCGCGCGCGTGTGTGTACCGCTTCATTGTTCCCTGCAGTGATTTCAGTTTCCGTTTCCAGACACAGTGAGTGAGCAGTTAGTGGATTAACTTTCTCCTACAGGGAATCATGGGCAATATTGTGCTGTACGACAAGCATAATAAAATATAAGGCCTGTCTTTAGTAACAATAAAAGCTGTTAGGCAGAAGCAGTGGTGTCTATAGTGCTCTTCGGTTCTGGTGATTAGGGAAATCATCTGAAATTCAACTCTGAAATTAGACTATTGGGTTCAGCGCTCTATTTATCTACAGAGACAGATGCGAACATGCCGTCATACATATAAAAGCAAAAAGGAAGTGAGGTGAGCTGTGTATTAATTGGCTCGTAAATTAAATGTCTTGCTCGGAGGACAGAACACATTTAAAACACAATCTATTATTCAATATGGATTTGGTATCGCACATTATTCATGGATGAGACAATGTGCATGCACTTTTTAATTTACCTTATCAGTAATGAAAATATTGCTGTTTTTGTGTCTGTTGGCTTTTGGTATTTATTTTTTTTGGTATTTATTGACTTTATTTTCACAACGAAATACATATACTTTGGAAGTATCAAATTTAATCATGTGAATCTTAGCAAAATCAGACTTCATAGACAAAAGACTGTGTGTGTGTGTGTGTGTGTGTGTGTGTGTGTTTATATATATATATATATATATATATATATATATATATATATATATATATATATATATATATATATATACACACTGAACAAAATTATAAACACAACACTTTTGTTTTTGCCCCCATTTTTCATGAGCTGAACTCTTTCTATGTACACAAAAGGCCTATTTCTCTCAAATATTGTTCACAAATCTGTGTTAGTGAGCACTTCTCCTTTGCGGAGATAATCCATCCACCTCACAGGCATAGGCATAACCCCTGATATTGGGCTAGTATTGTAAATCTACCGCTGTGTTGGGTTTTTCAGCAAAGATCATTTTATAATTATATTACCCCGTGGTGAACCTATGATAACTCATATTTAAACAATTATTACTTTGTGATGTTGGCCAGATAAAATGACACAGAAAAGAAAAACGGACATGAGATCCTTTTTCAGTGCACCAAAATGCAAACATTGAGTTGTATAGAGCCAATGTCATATTTTGTTTATTATAGCGCCACCAAGAGGCACAATCCTACCATTTTTTTGTGTCCTCGGAGTGAGTCCATACATGTGTGTTTCAATTTTGTTGAAAATATCTCATTTCGTTTTGGAGTTAAAAACATTTATATGAAAAGACACGTAAAAAAATGACTGACAACTGACTTTAATCAGATTTTACTCAATTTACAATTTTAAAATCAATTTACTCAATCAAAATTTTGACAATTGGGTATTGGTGTTTAGCTAACGACCTATGTTTCCGAACTTCTGACGCTGGTTTCGTCTCGATCGGACTAGCGGTTTCAAAGATATCAGCTAATGTTTTATAAGTGCTTAATTACAACGCTGCACAAACCATATGCCGAAACAAGTCTGGTATCGTTGGACTCGGCAAGGATTCAGGAGACAAAAAAAGTTACTCCCATGAAAATTAGTCAACAACACCCAAAATTATAAGCGTTTGAAAAAAAAAATCTCCACTAGGTGGCGCTCTTTCAAAACTTCTCAGGCTCCTTCGGGCCATGCTGATGACCCAAACCAAGTTTCGCAACAATCCGTTCATGTGTTCATAAAATACAGCATTTTAGCACATAATTCAAAATGGCTGACAGCCAAAATGGCCGATACCGTAAAATTGGATATCAGACTACTCGGCATCAGGTCCTGAATCTAGCGAGACCACTCGCAGTTATAAGCAAAAATAGCCATTTTTCATATCTCCGGACCAGTAGGTGGCACCGAAACGCCGCAAGTTGCCTCAGGTCATGCTTGTGATGACATGTACCAAGTTTGGTCTGAATACAATAAAGTGTTGCGAAGATACAGCCTTACGCCTGTTTTTGCAAGTGCTTTGTAAAATTTGTTCACGTGTTTATCAAAAACAATTTGACGAGTCAACTTGAATTCCATAACTTTTTGTCGCCACTGGCTGAAGATGATCTGGTTCAATTTTCGTGCAAATTGGACGAACCGTCTAGGACAAGTTCGCAAAAGTAGGTTTTTGGGAAAATTCCAAACAGCGGGAAATTTATATTGACGGGAAATTACGTCATTGGGTGCGATCGAATCGGCATTTTGTTTCTAGCCCTTAAGGTTCAAAAGTTATTAACATAAACATGAGTACAAATTTGGACATGTGGTGGCGCTAGAGGGATTGAGTTAGAAACACCAAAATTGCTATGGTGACAGATCAGACTGTCCTCTATTAGTGTGGCAAATTTCACAACTTTTTACCATACGGTTCTATGGGCTGCCATGGACTCCCATGGCGGAAGAAGCACCTTCGGTGCTTGGCCCCTAATTATATACAAAAATATAGGATAGATTGTTCAGCTGAATGAGAATTTGCCTACTATAAATCATGCATCCAAAATCATATGCTAAACTACATTTGACAGTTTTCTACCTGTGAAGAGTGAGTAAAATGGCAATTGAATTCACATTTCCAACTTATGGGTACGGGTGTATGACGCCTTCATGACGGTCAGGATTCAGATACATAATGTAGGAATATAATCCAACATTTGAATGGGATGAAGCACCAGTACACTGAAGATAGCATGTCAAAGAAGCCTGAATGGTGCACTATAGTCAGGAGGTTTTATCGTATAATACTTCTATGCTATTATCTAATATACAATACTACAAAAACACTGTCCCTATACTGCCATACGACATGCTCCAAAGTACATTCCTTACTTTTATTAGTGCACAAATTGAGATTTGACTGGGAAATGCTTGTGCATCTCAAAGACAAACCGAACTGACGGTCGCTGGCCACATGGACCGCTATTCACAGAAGAGAAACATTTGCGAGTGTTCAAAAGCAACAGTCAGTCTGAATGCATCTCTATTCACCTGGATCACAGCTGTATTAAAGAGGGTGGACAGCACACACTCCAGCTGCGATGCAATCAGACAGATGAGTGGCAGAGAGAGAGAGAAAGAGAGGGATATAAAAAAGGGAAGGTACAGGAAATCAGTATTCCACAGTCATGCCTTACGACTGCGACAGCTAAGGACACCTCAAGAACACCAGCGCAGCTGCACGCGCACACACACACACACACACACAATCATTTCTTATTGCTAACGGTGCTCTCCCAGCCTGCCCTCTCTCTCACCTGCAGACTGTCATCGCAAACACACACCAACATAAATATTCACTCGCTCAATCTAGCTCTCTCTCCATATATATTCAGATGAGAAGTTAAACCCATTGAATAAAACAAGAAGGACTAAAGCTGAGCAATAATCTAGGTCACCTTCATCTCAATCAAATACACACACAGAAAACACACACACACACACATACGCTATCTGGCTCCTTGACTTTGTGTTCTGGGCCCATTCATCATATCCCTAATTCTTCATATTGATTTGTGGCAAGCACAAACCCAGAATCCTTCCCGAGCTCTGAGCTGCTGTAATAGTGTTTCTGTTAGTTTGTTTGAACACATGGGGCTTTTAAAGTGACTCTGCCAAGACATCGGCTGCCTTTCTAATGCTAGAGCACTGCAGACTGTGCAATCTATCCATCCACCCATCCATGTAACTGCCATTCTATCCGTCCGTCCATCCATGATCCATCCATGTAACTGCCATTCTATCCGTCCGTCCATCCATGATCCATCCATGTAACTGTCATTCTGTCTATCTGCATGTCTATCCATCCATGTAAATGTCATTCCATCCATCCATCAATCCATCCATCTATCCATGTAACTGTCCTTATATCTGTTTACCTGTCTGTCCATCCATCCATCCATCCATCCATCCATCCATCCATCCATCCATCCATCCATCTATCTATCTATCTATCTATTTTTTTATCCATCTATCCATGTAACTGTCCTTATATCTGTCTATCTGTTTACCTGCCTGTCCATCCATCCATCCATCCATCCATCCATTCGTCATTCTATCTGTCTATCCGTCTACCTGTCTGTCCATCCATCCATCCATCCATCCATCCATCCATCCATCCATCCGTCATTCTATCTGTCTATCTGTCTACCTGTCTGTCTGTCCATCCATCCATCCATCCATCCATCCATCCATGTAACTGTAATTCTATCTGTCTATCTGTCTATCCGTCTACCTGTCTGTCCATCCATCCATCCGTCCATCATTCTATCTGTCTATCCATCCATCCTACATCTGTCTATCCATCCACCCATCAATTTAACTGTCATTCTATCTATCTATCTATCTATCTATCTATCTATCTATCTATCTATCTATCTATCTATCTATCTATCTATCTATCATCCATCAGTCATTCTATCTGTCTATCCGTCTACCTGTCTGTCTGTCCATCCATCCATCCATCCATCTGTCATTCTACCTGTCTGTCTATCCATCCATCCTACATCTGTTTATCCATCCACCCATTCATTTACCTGTCATTCTATCTATCTATCTATCTATCTATCTATCTATCTATCTATCTATCTATCTATCTATCTATCTATCTATCTATCTATCTATCTATCTATCTATCTATCTATCTATCTATCTATCTATCTATCTATCTATCTATCTATCTATCTATCTATCTATCATTACAAAAATCAAATAATAAATAAATAGATAAAAGAAAGAAATGAAAGAAAGAACAAAATAACTAACTAAATAAAAGAATAACTAAATAACTAACTGTTAGTTAGTTAGTGAGAAATTAACTGAGTAATCACACACAACGTATTATTCAAGATAAATCGTCTTTTAATGATCAAATTAAACAAATCACAGGAGTATTCAATCATACATTAGCCACACAAAGACGAGAACCAACCAAGACAACGCAAAACACAAGACTGCGTACACAAGGGCAAACACAAGCAACTAAACGAGACACAGGAGTAACTAAATATACTATTATAACTATAGAAACTAACAAAGGGGAGTTAAACTCAAATAAATAAATATAAAAAAAAAATAAAAAATGTTTGTCCGTGCAAACCTTGCCTTCATTATGCTAAAGTGGTTTTAAAGTTTTGCTATGTGGCTGCTAGTGTCCTTAATGATTGCTAGGGGACGGCCATGTGGTTGCTAAGGTGTTTGCTAGATGGCTACTGTCTGTCCCGAGTCAAAAGTCCCCAACTCTATATGATATTCTGGTCTCTAGATATGGCTCAGATCAGATAACTGTAAGTCAGATCCCTTGGAGAAGTAAATCGAAGACTTCAAATCAAGTTGAGCGCATTGCATTGTGGGATACAGTATTCCTGGCTGTATAATCGACTTGTTTACTGCACATTTTGACAATTGTAATAGATCATCCAGGTATTCTATGCATACAAAACTATACATACTATACTCTAGAATTAATGCGCTGCTAAAATAGTATGCTTGGTATGGTAATGTGTCATTCAGAATATACCCACACACAGCATTACTAGCTGATGAATGAATCACATCCTTTCTTTATTTTATCACATAGACAGCCTTATTGGATAATATGCTCTTTCCTTAAGAGCTTGTCTTTCTGCCCATTTCTCTGTATAAAGAGACTTAAGGCAATACTGGATTTTTTTATTGGGATGGGAGCTAAATGTCGTAATGCACTTTTCAATTTTCAGGCCAATTTATATGCTAATGAGCAGGGTACATCTCCATTAGATTGGCTGGCAGACAGCAGGGCGATCAGGTGATTTTCTGCTCTCTTTCTCCTTCTGTGTAATTAAAGGGGCAGACGAACAGCTCGACATGGCTGCGCAAGCCCACCCCTTCACCTCGCTCTAGCTCTCTGTCTCTCCCGGGGCAGTTTCATAGGAGAGAACTGCTTGGTATGGCGAGTGTGCTGCTGGGTTTAACGGGTCTGGATGCTCTTTTTATGGCTGATGGAATGGGATCGCTATCGAGGGGGAAGGAACGCTCAGTATCTGTAGCTTTCTCAGAGTATCTCATTGTATTCTATTCTCCTCTCACCTTCTTTATCTCTATGGTACACTGAAAATAAAACCATCTCAGAATGTCTACAAGCATGCCATCCCAGCTATCTCTGACACTGCAGCTTATTCTGGCCAAGAACCGCCCACCATCTGACCGACATGTAAAGTCACTTTGTGCAAATTACACTTAAAGTGATAGTACATTCTGTCATCATTTACATCAAAGTTCCTTTTTTCTGTGAGACACAAAATAAGTTAATAACTCTTCTACACTTAGCTAATGTGCAAAAAATAAGCCAAAAAGCATAACAACTGTGTCAAAAAATAAGAAAGATCTGGAGAAGAGATGCACAATTTTTTCCTGGTTGATAAAAAACATTATTTTCACCTGGCAGATGACCAGCAACTCACAGCAACCACAAACTCTGTGTAGCAATGTGCAAAAACCCCAGAACAACCTTGACAATCACATAACAACACCCTGGCAACCAGCAAGAACACCCTAACAACACGCTAAAAACACTCAAACTACTGCATAACAACAGAAGCATTCTAAAAAAAACGCTAAGACAGCCGTAGCAACCACATAGCAACATGCTAATTACACTAAAACACTTCAGTAACCGCATAGCAACGCCCTAGCAACACCATAGAACCCACCTAGAAAAGTGCTAAAAGCACTCAGAACACAGAAACAACCACATAGAAACATGCTAAAAAATTTGCCAACCCTAGCAACGCCATAGCAACCATATAGAATACCCTGGCACCCATCAAGAAAAGTGTTAAAACTCTCAGAACACCCAAAACACTCAAACAACTGTATTACACCATCCAAAATCCAATCAGACCGCCTTGGCAACCCCATATCAACATGCTAAATGCACTTAAAACACTTCAGTAACTGAAGAGCGACGCCCTAGCAACACCCAAGAACCAACCTAGAAAGGTGCTAAAAGCACTCAGAACACAATAAAAACCACATAAACATGCTAAAACAATTAAGACAACATTAGCAAATGCATAGCAACATGCCAAAAAAAACTCAGAACACCATATAACCCAATAGCAAAATGCTAAAAAATCAGAACAACCTAGCAACGCCATAGCAACCATAAAGAATACCCTGGCACCCATCTAGAAAAGTGTTAAAACTCTCAGAACACCCAAACAACTGCATAATAAAGCACCATCCTAAAAAACACACAGACCGCCTTAGTAACCACATAGCAACGCCCTAGCAACAAAACAGTTGAGCAAAAAAGCAACAAAAAAAAAAAACTGTGATAGCAAATTCTCATCATTTATAGGTGTTCCGTCCCCAGGGACGTAAGAGTATTTAGGGGTTTTTCTTCCTGTTTCTCTTGTGAGGTTTTTTCTATCCCTTGTACTATCACTTTGACAGGTGGCGTGCTGATAGGCTGTCTGACCTGTCAAGTGTTCATGACGACGTGATTGGCTGTGTTGCCATGAGGCCGTGCTCTTCTCATCCGATGATCAACACCTGTGGAATACGCTTCTTAAGGGACGTGCGGCTGCACAGCGAGAGAGACTGCTTTTTCTTCTGATTCTGACTGGTTTGTTTTCGTACTTTTTTTGTTTGAACTTAGTTTTTGTGTTGTCATGTTGATTGCCTTGTTGAATTTACCCTATAAAACTTCTTATGTGAAAGATTCGAAGTCTTTGAACTTAAGTCCATCTGGATGGAGAAAACGGGCTAGGTAATAGTTTGCCATCAATGGCTCAAGCCTCCGTTACTAGCTCTAAAATGATGTTTTGGAATTGGCAATAAGAAATGTTTTAAAGGTGCGCTGTAAATTTTAGCGCCATCTAGAGGTGAGGTTGGGAATTGCAAAGGCACATCGCTCACCCCTCCCTTTCGAAGCACATGGAGAAGCTACGGTGGCCGACACAGGAAAGATGTTGTCGTTCTGTAGAGCAGTTTGTCCGTTTAGGGCGCTTGTAGAAACATGGCGGTGCAAAATGGCGACTTCACTGTAAGGGGAACTGCAGTGTGTGTAGATAGAAATGGCTCATTCTCAGGTAACAAAGCGGTTCATTATGTAAGGTCTTTATACACCACTGAAAACATAGTTATGTATATTATAATACATTTATGTCAACAGATCTTCATAAATACTACACACTGCACCTTTAAGGACAAACACCTTACAAGTGTCTTGAAATACATGGTGGTATTTCTGTAGTAACTGTAGTATAAGCGGAATAATTGACTCCAGGGCATTGAGCTATTGCAAGCATTACTACCTAACGCGTGCATTATTTTTCTAACAATCCATGGCCTGACGTCAATTATTCCTTACTCACACTCATGCTGTTCCAAACCTGTAAGAGTTTCTTTCTCAAGAAAAATATCTCAATGTGGTACTGTCCATACAATGTTGTTTTGAACCCCATCACACTGCTATTTTAAAGATGCTTTTGTAATTACAGCGTGCAATATCCATCAGACGAGACATAATGTTCCTTTATTTCAGTTTGTCCTGCTCCCAATCCCAACCCAGCCGCCATCAAAAAGTTAAGGCACGATTGCACTATGTCTTTCACTTTTGACAGCAAAGCATCAGAATCAGCCATTAGAAAAAAAAGTGACAGTATGCCATAAGATCAGGACGACAATGTCACAATGTCATTCCAAAGTGAGAAAAATACATTTCCGCCGCATTGTAAAGGGCTTGCAATATCCCTCCAGTGTGTCATGGAGACAGCAACACTGTGATATTCCATCAAAACACAATATTGAGCGATGAAATGAGCTCTGCAGAAAGACCAATAAGACAAATACTCATACATACTGTAGAATAAGAGCGAGACAGAGATGGGTGAAGAGAAAGCAGAGAGAGGACAGATACAAGGGAAGAAAGGTGCTGGCAGACTAATTAAGCAAAAGGAAATTTCAAGATATCAAGTTTGATTCTAAAGGTGAGACATTCTAACAGATGTGACAACGAATTTCAGTGATAATAAGAGCGATATCACCTGATACTCAAACGTGCAAACCGAAAAAATGTACTAAATGAAGGTGTTAAATGAATTATGAATTAACAACAATCAGGAAGTTGCAATCGACTACTTGTTTTTTTTTTTTCAATCTCACACTAAATTTAACACAATTTAACAGCTGCAGCCAAACTCTTTGAAATGATGTAATTTCTTATGTTAATTAAAAGTGATGTCATTTCTATGTCAAAATAGAGCAAATGATTCTACTCTTATTAATGTGGAAAATAACTAGCAAGCTATTCGAAGGTTGACTTGCCAAAAAGCATAAAGAACTGTGACATGGTGCTGTCAAAAAACCTTTAATCATGAACCTTGTGGAGGAGACGTGCTCTATTTTTCTTTCCTGAGTGATAAAAACATTCTTTTCACTTGGCAGATGACCAGTATCAACAGCAAAAAACCTCAAACACCTTGACAACCACATAGCAACACCCAGGCAATCAGCAATAACACCCCAGCAACATACTAAAAACACAAAAAGCACTCAAACAAAAGCATAACAACATTCTAAAAACCACTAATACAACCTTATCAACCAAACAGCAACACGCAATAAAAAACACTTCAGTAACCGCATAGCAACGCCCTAGCAACACCCACTGGTTCTAACCCAGCTAGAAACGAGCTAAACATGTTGAAACCATTAGATAGCAGCATTAGCAAATGCATAGCAAAATGCTAAAAACACAAAAGCTTTGGAAGCATTTCATATATATCAGTATCGATATGCATCGAAAAATTTATATTTTTAACAACACTACATTGCACTTAGTTTATTATTTCAGGTGCCTTTTTAAACAACAACAATTGAAAACTGTATATGATATATACAATTCAAATCGCCACTGCTGAAATACACCCACATTTGGCGGGTTGGCAGGTGTTAATGTCAAGCCCTGCTATCAACCATCTAGAAAAGTGGAAAAAACACTCAGAACACCCTAACAACAACATAACAACATGCCAAAAAGAAACCCAAAGAACACCTTAGCAACCGCATAACACTCCAAGAGCGTCCTAGCATTGTGGCAGTGAGAATTACACAGGCAAGCAGCACTCACACTTTCTTTTTCAGCTGTAAAAATCTACTTTAGCCATTCAATTTGGTGCCACTAATGGTTCAGAAATTACACACTTCACATTTAAGGTCCAAATTATGTCACATGTTGTTTTTAATAAATTTAGCCAAGCTTCAGGGTTCAGGCTGTACCTTCAGTTCCAGTCGCGCTGTATGTGTGTGTGAAGCACCGTAAGGTCTCTGATACAATGATGACAGGACCCCCTGGGGCCTCCAAAGGGCCAATCAGAGTGCTTAACTTTTTATTAATGTAACATTTATGCTCTTAATTACCCTATTTGCATATTTATTGTCAGATTCATAACTCTGAGCTGTAACATAACCATTTGGCAAATGTTATCCATTTAAACAGGGCCGTCGTTATAGCGGGGTGAAAGGTGGTGATGATTCTTAGGGCCCCTGGAAGCGATTTCAACTGAGGGGCCTCCCCCCAGAACATGGTTTTATCTGAGGGGAAACCCAAACCACCCACCCCGGGAACCATTTCAACAGAGGGGGACAAAACAACCCCACCCCCTCACAAGATTTCAAGGGGCCCTTTGCACCTGGGCCCTGGATACCCCAGCTACGGCCCTGCATTTTAAGGTATCATTGGCAGACTTCATTTTTCTGATCTCTATTAATCCACATAGTTGAGCTGCAATGCTACGATTGCACAACAGACACAGCGACATGCACAAACAACTGAGGTGAATGGGTAAGAGCTGTTCAGGAAGCTCTTTAGTATTCGGGCTAAGGACTAATAATCAACAAAGCTCATTACAAAGCTCATGTTGCTTTGTTAATTATCATCTCGACACATCATGCTGTGACACTCGCTCAGTATAGCTTAAGATGGTATAACTTTAAATGATAATGATTAAATAAAGTCACCATAAAATCAAAATGGACATGTATAAAAAAAAAATATATATATATATATATATATATATATATATATATATATATATATATATATATATATATATATATATATATATATATATATATATATATATATATATATATATATATATATATATATATATATATATATATATATATATATATATACACACACTCACCAAAAGGATTATTAGGAACACCATACTAATACTGTGTTTGACCCCCTTTCGCCTTCAGAACTGCCTTAATTCTATGTGGCATTGATTCAACAAGGTGCTGAAAGCATTCTTTAGAAATGTTGGCCCATATTGATAGGATAGCATCTTGCAGTTGATGGAGATTTGTGGGATGCATATCCAGGGCACGAAGCTCCCGTTCCACCACATCCCAAAGATGCTCTATTGGTTTGAGATCTGGTGACTGTGGGGGCCATTTTAGTACAGTGAACTCATTGTCATGTTCAAGAAACCAATTTGAAATGATTCGAGCTTTGTGACATGGTGCATTATCCTGCTGGAAGTAGCCATCAGAGGATGGGTACATGGTGGTCATAAAGGGATGGACATGGTCAGAAACAATGCTCAGGTAGGCCGTGGCATTTAAACGATGCCCAATTGGCACTAAGGGGACTAAAGTGTGCCAAGAAAACATCCCCCACACCATTATACCACCACCACCAGCCTGCACAGTGGTAATAAGGCATGATGGATCCATGTTCTCATTCTGTTTACGCCAAATTCTCACTCTACCATCTGAATGTCTCAACTGAAATCGAGACTCATCAGACCAGGCAACATTTTTCCAGTCTTCAACTGTCCAATTTTGGTGGGCTCGTGCAAATTGTAGCCTCTTTTTCCTATTTGTAGTGGAGATTAGTGGTACCCGGTGGGGTCTTCTGCTGTTGTAGCCCATCCGCCTCAAGGTTGTGCGTGTTGTGACTTCACAAATGCTTTGCTGCATACCTCGGTTGTAACGAGTGGTTATTTCAGTCAAAGTTGCTCTTCTATCAGCTTGAATCAGTCGGCCCATTCTCCTCTGACCTCTAGCATCAACAAGGCATTTTCGCCCACAGGACTGCCGCATACTGGATGATGTTCCCTTTTCACACCATTCTTTGTAAACCCTAGAAATGGTTGTGCGTGAAAATCCCAGTAACTGAGCAGATTGTGAAAAACTCAGACCGGCCCGTCTGGCACCAACAACCATGCCACGCTCAAAATTGCTTAAATCACCTTTCTTTCCCATTCTGACATTCAGTTTGGAGTTCAGGAGATTGTCTTGACCAGGACCACACCCCTAAATGCATTGAAGCAACTGCCATGTGATTGGTTGATTAGATAATTGCATTAATGAGAAATTGAACAGGTGTTCCTAATAATCCTTTAGGTGAGTGTATATAAAACATATTTTTATATATTTTATGAATATTGCACTATTTATTATAAATGAGACATGTGCCCTCATAATCTTTGATCACAATAGCTTCCCCTCCCTCTTGCTTCCTGCTATAAACTTTCAAAAGGGATCCATTAAACAATTAAAATTTCAAAATCTTCTCAAATTAAATGATCTGTACTATCCCAATAGCATTTCAGCCCAACAATGTGGATTAAGGGAGATCAGAAATATGAAGTCTGCCAAGGTTACCTTGAAATGCAGGGCTGTAGCTGGGGTATCCAGGGCCCAGGTGCAGTGGGCCCTTGAAATCTCGTAAGGGGGTGGGGTTGTTTTGTCCCCCTCTGTTGAAATTGCGTTCCCAGGGTGGGTGATTTGGGTTCCCCCTCAGATAAAACCATATTCTGGGGGGAGGCCCCTCGGTTGAAATCGCGTCCAGGGGCCCTAAGAATCATCACCACCTTTCACCCCGCTATGGCGACAGCCCTGTTTAAATGGATAACATTTGCCAAATGGTTATGTTACAGCTCAGAGTTATGAATCTGACAATAAATATGCAAATAGAGTAATTAAGAGCACAAATGTTACATTAATATAAAGTAGCTGTACTAATCACAATAGCTTCCCCTCCCTCTTGCTATAAACTTTCGAAAGAGATCCATTAAACAATTAAAACTTCAAAATCTTCTAAAATTAAATGATCTACTATCCCAAAATTTCAGTACATCAACAGCCGTCTCATTTGTGTCTATTTTTATTGGGACTTCCGGCACAAAGCTGCTTGATACTTAAAGTCACCATGAAATCAAAATGCATCCATCCAGCCATCCATCATCTTCCGCTTATCCGGGGCCGGGTCGCGGGGGCAACAGTCTAAGCAGAAACGCCCAGACTTCCCTCTCCCTAGACACTTCCTCCAGCTCTACCGGGGGAAACACAGAGGCGTTGCCAGACCAGCCGGGAGAAATAACCCTCCAGCGTGTCCTAGGTCTTCCAGGCATCCAGTAGGCATCCGAAATAGATTCCCGAGCCACCTCAGCTGGCTCCTCTCGATGTGGAGGAGCAACGGCTCTACACTGAGCTCCTCCCGAGTGACCGAGCTTCTCACCCTATCTCTAAGGGAGCGCCGAGCCACCCAGCGGGGAAGCTCATTTCGGCCGCCTGTATCCGGGATCTTGTCCTTTCGGTCATGACCCACAGCTCAGGTGAGAGTAGGAACGTAGATCGACTGGTAAATCGAGAGCTTCGCCTTACAGCTCAGCTCCTTCTTCACCACGACAGACCGGTACATCGACCGCATTACTGCAGAAGCTGCACCGATCCGTCTGTCAATCTCCTGTTCCATCCTTTCCTCACTCGTGAACAAGACCCCGAGATACTTGAACTCCTCCAATTGAGGCAGGAACTCTCCACTAACCTGAAGTGGGCAAGCCACCCTTTTCCAAATCAAAAATGGACAATTCTTATTTTTTATGGAATACTGCAGTATTTTTTGTGTCCTCATAATCTTCAATAAAAATAACTTCCCTCCCTCTTGGACATGGCTTCTTCTCTGATGACGTGTTTACTGACGCGAGGGCGGGGCAACCTGTCACTCCCATGAGATCGACCAATAGCAAACCACAACCATCCAATCAATTTCCAATGGGAAAAAAATCAAGTCCCACCTTACATTATTTCCTTTTCAAGAAGCTGTTTCACTTGTATATACGTCACAATAGGGAAGAAAAGACAACTTCCGTTCCATGCTGACTTTAAATAAATAAAAAAACCTTTAAAACAATGTAAAATTGTGAAACTGAAAAATCTTATATATATACAGTAAATAAATCCTCATCTCATGAAACTGAAAATTTCAATCGACGCATCGCTAGGCTTAAATCTTTGAATGTACGTTTTGTTTGTTTGTTGACATATGGATTTTGAGCGTAAGTAACATAACAGCTGTTTTCCTTGCACTCTGCCCGTTTTTCCCTGATCTGTTTGGATCAGCGTGTTATTACGAATGAACGGAGAGCTGTGCTTATGAATACACAATCACAGCGGGAGAGCAGCGAGCAAGAGACAGGCAGACAAGATCCGAGAGCGAGAGATGCAAGAGTATTAACGTGAGCTATGGAACCTATAATCATCCGTACCGTTCTCGGGCTAATTCTGTGTGAGAGTGAGAAGCAGCCCACCTTGGAGAGAGCAGATTTGACAGGTGAGAACATTCAAACAGCTGTTTAATTACAGCTAAAATAATACAAGAATATTAAAGTCCTCACATTTACTGATTGTTCATGACGCATGTAGCAAACCAGATACATTTTTTTTAATGAAAAATGCAATCAAAATTACATGTCCATTAGCTTCAAGGTCACCTATATGCTAGCTAAAATAGCATTTACATTAAAACTGAACTTCTGAATATTGAACAAAATCTACTTTCTTGCTACAAATGATTATTAAAAGAAATAAGGTACGACAAGCCCCTTCCAATGTCCCATCTAAACTACCTGTTTCAATAGGAAATGACTTAGTGACTAGCTAAGACTGTACATAAGGACACCTGAATATATGTGTGTGTGTGTGTGTGTGTGTATATATATACACCGATCAGGCATAACATTATGACCACTGACAGGTGAAGTGACGTGAATAACACTGATTATCTTCATCACGGCACATGTTAGTGGGTGGGATATATTAGGCAGCAAGTGAACATTTTGTCCTCAAAGTTGGTGTGTTAGAAGGAAGAAAAATGTAGCCTGACAAGCCAGACCCACATCAAGATGTTGGGTCTGGGAACTCACCATTGGCAGGGCTCAATCCGAGGGGCGGGATAAACGGTTGTCTTTCAAATTCCCCCTGCACGCAATAGGATAGCGCTACAACCAACCAGAGCAACGAAGAAGGTGAAGCGGCAGACTGATCTCATGAAATGGCGTATGTATGACACGCCAATTCGTATGCCATTTTGACGTGCTATCAAGACGCATAATCGCTTTTTAGCGTGTTTCTGAGCGCTGTTTCATTCTATCCCCCTACACTCCCCTACCCCAAAACCTACCCATCACACACACACACACACACACACACAAACACTGCCCCTGCACCTAAACCTAACCATCACACACACACACACACACACACACACACACAAACACTGCCCCTGCCCCTGCCCCTGCCCCTGCCCCTGCCCCTGCCCCTGCCCCTAAACCTACCCATCACAAGAAACATTCTGCATTTTTACATTTAAAAAATAAACATAATTTAGTATGTTTATAAATCCATTTACATTCACGCGGAATCACACAGCGTAGACATACACGCGGATAGCTCAAAATGCGTACAGATAACACGCCATTTGGCTTTAGAAAGTGGCGTGTATGTTTACGCAAAGTCATGATGTCCTGTTGGAAGCGGAGCTAGTTGATAGATTAAACTTTCGCTGTATCCGGTCGGCAAAACTCTGAACACATCTTCCTGACTTCAATCCCGTTCTTTGTTCTTTTCTCAAAGAAAAGCTTAACTCCAAGTCTTCTAGAATCGCGGCCAAAGCGGATTCGTAAGACCGCTGTTCGCCAGCTTCTTTGTTTACCAGTAGCACGCGGAACCACGGCAACTCTGCCGTCATTATGTTAAGCCCCGCCCACCGACTCTTTACACGATGTGATTGGCCTGACCA
Source organism: Gobio gobio (assembly GCF_949357685.1). NCBI lineage: Eukaryota > Metazoa > Chordata > Actinopteri > Cypriniformes > Gobionidae > Gobio > Gobio gobio. The sequence goes on along the minus strand of NC_137102.1, from coordinate 52,748,500 downwards.
GAGTTTGGTTTTTCCAGCTCAAAAGCCAACGGAGAGTTGCTAGACTACCCTGGCTGAAAATTAGATTTGCTGCCGCTAAGGTTCGTCTAGATTTCTAGGCTAGGAGAAATGGGCAAGCGTAAGGATTTGAATGATTTTGACGTGGGCCAAATTGTGATGGCTAAACGACTGGGTCAGAGCATCTCCAAAACTGCAGCTCTTGTGGGGTGTTACCGGTCTGCAGTGGTCAGTATCTCTCAAAAGTGGTCCAAGGAAGGAACAGTGGTGAACCGGCGACAGGGTCACGGGCAGCCAAGGGTCATTGACGCACGTGGGGAGCGAAGGCTGGCCCGTGTGGTCCGATCAAACAGACGAGCTACTGTAGCTCAAATTGCTCAAGAAGTTAATGCTGGTTCTGATAGAAAGGTCAGAATACACAGTGCATCGCAGTTTATTGTGTAAAAGTGCCAACAGTGCGTTTTGAGCATCAGAATTGGACCACGGAGCAATGAAAGAAACAAACAAGTCCGATGCATGGAGGCCCCACCTCGCAACTTACAGGAATTAAAGGATGTGCTGCTAACATCTTGGTGCCAGATACCACAGCACACCTTCAGGTGTCTAGTGGAGTCCATGCCTCGATGGGTTTGGCTGATAATGCTATGCCTGATTGGTGTATATATGTGTGTTTGAGTGAATGTGCAAAATCATCTGTTTTTGTTCCACAGAAGAAAGAAATGCAAACAGATCTAGAACAACATGAGGGTCAGTATGATGATGACCGAACCCCAAATGCTAGCATTTGAAAATTCTCTGTAACGAAGAGCATTAGAGGCAACAGAAAGAAAACACAGTACCGTAAATATAAAAGATGAGTCTGGGCTCCTACACATATCACCAGCAAAACTCAAAGCCTGAGAATATCTCCAGCTGATGCTCCCTCTGACAAATGAATCGTTACGTCTGACTCACTGATTGGCATCTTGCGGCTTAAAATCACTTAATTAACCACCGAGCTCTCAGTTGTCAGGCGTTCCGGATGGCTGGAAATCAACATGGTGCTCTAAAATACTAATAGCTCAAGCTCACAAACTAGCAGGCATGTCTCTGTTACTCTGACTAGAAGAGCTGCAAAGTGAGTTGGCCATTTTACAGTTCTGTGTGGAGAAGCTGAAGTGCTGTATTAACTTTTGTCAACTTAACTTAAAGGGTTCGTTAACCCAAATATGTAAATTCTGTCATTAATTACTCACCCTCATGTTGTTCCAAACCCGTATGAGATTCGTTCATCTTCGGAACAAAAATTAAGATCTTTTTGAGGAAATCCCAGAGCTCTCAGACACTGTTAAAATAGTCCAGTGGTTTAGCCTTAATTTTATGAAGTGACAAGAACACCTTTTGTGTGCAAAAACAAACAAAAATTTAAAAAATTCCTTCTCGTCTGTGTCATTTTCCTACGAAGTTTACGTTGTAAATTCCGATTTCTAAATACAAAAATGGTAAAGCGCTTTGAGTACCCAGAAAAACGCTATATAAATGTAACAAATTATTATTATTATGCTCATAGCTAATTAATCTTGTGAAATATTATTAAAATAACTGTTTTCTATTTTAATATATTACTACTAACAATAATTATAATTGTGGAGGAATGTAATCTATTCATGTGATGGCAAAGATGAATGTTAATTCTGATTTGCTGCTCAAGAAACGTTTCTTCTTATTATTAATGTTAAAAAATGTTTTGCTGCTTACTATTTTTGTGGAAACCGTGGTGCAATTCTTTCAGAATTCTTTGATGAATAGAAAGTTCAAAAGAGCCGCGTTTAATTGAATTAGAAATCTTTTGTAACATTATAAATGTTTTTAATGTCACTTTTGGTCAATTTAATGCATCCTTGCTGAATAAGGGTGCGTTCACACTTGTAGTTAGGTTTGCTTGGTTCGTTTGGTCCGGACCAAACATTTTTTTGTCCTGGTCGGCTTAGCGTTCACATTGGCCTTTTAACACTGAACCTAAATGCATAGGGATATGTTCACAACCTGATTGATTGGCTTTTATTACGTATATTTTGCGAAGGAACTTACAGAACCTCCAAAACAATGCTGTGTGCTGGGACAAAAGCGCTCGTTGTGAGTGCATAGCCTACATATGATGGTATTTTGACCAGCTGAGAACTCGTGAAGAGTTTATAAAATGTGTAAAGGATTCAAAGCAGCATCAGGAATCCCTCCGTCACACACACGAACCAAGATCTGCCGCGAGGAGATGCGGTTCTGGCTCCTGTACCGAACTGTGATGGGCAACATCACGACTATGACGAGACAAAACAGCATTCTGTCCTTTTTATCTTGTGACATCACAACACATTTTTGGTTCGTTTACATGTCTTTGGTCCATGTTGTGTTCATATATTTTAGTCGAACAGCACCAGAGTTCGCTTAGACTCGATCTTTTCAGTGGTCTCGGTCTGCTTGTTTGGTGCGCACCAGGATGGTTGCGTTCACACTTATTCAAATGAACCGCACTAACAGATCAATTAGTTTTAATCAAGCCAAACATGCCAAGTGTGAACCATGCTAAGTATGAATTTCTTACTGACATGACACCACATACATTTTAGCATGTGTCATAAGCTACAAAATTACCAACGACAATCAAGTATTTTACTAGTAGTATTTTCTTAAGCAACCACACAGCAACATACAAGCAACTGCATAACACTTGCATTTACTTTTCTTCAGAAAATATACAAATCTTTTTTTTTATTATTGGGAACTGCATTCAAAAAACTGTGACTGTTTTAGTGTCACATTATAATAAAAATCAAATCTACAATTTTGAGAATAAAGTCACAGCATGGCAAGAATAAAATTATGTTTTAATGTTTTGCCTGATCCAACACATAACTTTGATGTTACTTTCCTCATGATTTCAATCTCATAACCCTATGACTTCATTCACATAATTTAATAAAATATTACTACATTAATCCTGCAATGTTATGACTTTATTCTCATAAAAGGCCTATTATGAGATCATTCTTGAAACATTGACGTTATTCTCTAAATTTCCCTTGTTATTTAAATGTGAAAACACAAAAACACACATTTCTGTTCATATTAAAACAAGGCATAAGCCAAACCAAAAACTGTTTTTTTTTCTCTGTAAATGGTGTGACTGTTTCCAGCCCACTGTAGACTGAGTCATAACACCTTTTATAACACTTGCAGTTACACTTACACAGATATGAAGGTCAGCATCACAGAACTATTTTATTGAAATGAACTAATATGTATTACTATGCTTGAACTGACCTGTCAGACTCAATTCAACACCTTGATGGGCTGGGAGTCCAACCCTGCAGAAAGGTGCCTGGTGACATTTTACCCATAAAGCACAGCATCCCTTGCGCTTGCATCTTTGCCTCACACTTTCATGACCTAAAATTCCTCCGAGGAGCACAGCATCAACAGCTGATCTGAGCTCAAACCGCCTGCGGACCTGCACACAGCGCCTTAAAGCTGCTCTCTCCTCCTCCCGTCTCCAGGCAACGGCTCGATGCTCTGCCACTTTCCTTATGGCTCAGGGACCGGTCCTCTCCGGAGCCTTTCAGCTAACCGCTAAACTGCTCCTTTTCACTGTCACAACCACTCCGACATCCGCAGACCCATTTCCATCTCGCGGTCTCCGGGCGCCGCTATAGCCTAGTCGCAAATGTCCCACAGTAAGGGTCTGAAATGAAGCGAGTCGCTCAGCTAAACTTCACAGTGAGACTCATTCAAAGTCGATGTGAGAGAATATAACTGTATTTCACTCACCGCCTGATAATGACTCTTTCCCGCCTGCCACGGTCCCACTGGAGAGTCATAATCTGAACTTGTGCTGCTGTGTGCTTTTGCAAGAATGCAGCCAGTAGTAATGAAGAACATGGACTTCCTTAAGCCTATTTTATACCTAGAAGGGGGAATTCACTTAAAAATTGCTTTTGCATATTTACCATTCCATTTAAAAGGAGTCATAATCTACATTCTCTGGGGTTTTATATGTTTTCCCTGTCCACTACACATGGCTGTAACAACCGCCTTTAGCTATTTTTTATACCTAAAAATTTTTAAAAAGGGACTTTAAATGGATAGTTCACCCAAAAATTTAAATGATATACCCCATGATTTACCCTCACCCTCAAGCCATTCTAGGTGTATATGTCATTCTTCTTTCAGACGAATACAATCGTCGAGTTCCAATCGGTCTGCTGGAAGTTAGATATCTTACTCTATAATGTGTTAAATATGGATATTTTTCTTACACAAACCCATAGCTTCGCGTCAGAAGGCCTTTATTGACCCCCTGGAGCCGTGTGGATTACATTTATAATGGATGGATACACTTTTTTAGGCTGCCATTCACTGACATTATAATGCTTGGAAGAGCCAGGACATTTTTTAATATAACTCCGATTGTATTTGTCTGAAAGAAGAATGTCATTTACACGTAGGATGGCTTGAGGGTGAGAAAATCATGGGCTAATTTTTATTTTTGGGGGAACTATCCCTGTAAGATTATTGAATGGTCCTCATTTTACCTGTTTGCTGTTCATTTTTCTGTGAAACTGATCTTTTTCATTAAAGGGCTCATGAATTCGGAAATCACCTTTTTTATTCAGCCTTTAATATATAAAAGTTCATCCTGTAAGTTTCGGAGCTGAAAACTTCCTTATTAGTCAAAGAAAAGCTTTTATTGACACCAGACCCAGCAAACGCTCGATCTCAGATTATGCCAAACCTTGACTTCAGCATGTGGTGAAACGCCGCCTCAACAGAAGAATAGTACGCCTGATTCTGTAGCCCCGCCCACCGACTCGTGGAACTAAATGGATCGCGCTACCGAGCAATAAATATGCCGAAGATAGCAAGATATTGCACTGTGCCCGGTTGTGGAAGGACACAGTCACTGCATAAGCTTCCTTCTTATTCTAATATTAGGAATGTGTGGTTGAACTTTATTTTTAATGAATATCCAGCTCACGTGAGTAAGACATTGAACGTTTGTTCGCTTCGTTTCACCGCGGAATCGTTTGTAAACAAGATACAGGTCGAGACTGGATTTGCAGACATATTGAGATTAAAACACAATGCTGTGCCTTCTATGTTGGATCTGACAGGAATGGTGCAACACACTTATGTGATTAAAACATGTTTTTTTATATGTGATAGTATTGCATTATTACAGATCTTTTGATATCTACTGATTATGTTGTGGAAGTTTTGAACATGCTGATTTGTCTGCAGTGAAGTTTTGCTGATGCACGTACTAGGCTTGTGTGTGTTTGTGTGTGATAGGGATGCACGTTCGCCGATATATCGACCGATCGGGTGGGCCAAGTAATAAAAAATAACATTCATATTAATTGCGGGTGGATGAGAGATAAATCATTGTGTTTGTTTGATAAAGACATTTTGCTAGCCCTGTGGGCGGATTCCGGTTGCCTTTTCTCCACATTGGAAGTTTTCAATACAATTCCCCACATGTACTGACGGGGCAGCCGAAACACTTTATTATGCAAAACTGTTATCCAATCATAGCAGTGGGCGTTTGCTTCCTAGTCTTCAGTGCGGCACGCCCATAAAAACAGAGCGTTCCAGGATAGAGGCTAAAAACCAGGGTATAAAATAGCCTTTTACTTATTCATTATGTTTTTGAATGTAAAAACCAAGCGAACGTAAAAAGTTGACCTCAGACAACAGAATAATAAAAAAAAAAAAGTCAGTTCATGACCCCTTTAACAGCATCCCGTCAAGCTCCAAAAATGACAAGAAAAACACCAAAAAAGCACTATAAAAGCAGTTCATTTGACTTGTGTGCTATATTTCAGGTCTGCTGAAATAATGATAGCTTTGTGTGAGGAACACACCAAAATTTACATCATTATTCACTGAAAATCTTCCCCTTAATTAAGCTGTTGACTTCAGTGAGTTTCATTTTTTGAGAATCATTTCTTTTTAATGAACTGGTTCATTTGGTTTAATAGTCTCTCCACTTAATTGAGGGAAAGATTACCAGTAGATAATGACACATTTCTTATAATAAAGAGATACACTTTTGTACAAAAGTTTGGGGCTGGTACCATTTTTGAATGTTTTTGAAAGAAGTCTCTTATGCTCACCAAGGCTGCATTTATTTGATCAAAAATATGATAAAAACAGTAAGGTTTTCAGCATTTTCAGAAACTTTGGTGTCACATGATCCCTCAGAAAGCATTCTAATATGTTGATTTCATGCTCAAGATATTTTTTTAAATATATATATATTTATATATTTTTTTTACCATTTTGAAAGCAGTTGTGCTGCTTAAAAGTGTCATGAACTGGCTTTTTTATTGTTTTTATACTGTTGTCTTATGATATATGAACTTATAATATTCGCGTGGTTTTTACATTCAAAAACATCATAATGAATAAGTAATAGGCTATTTTCTGCCCTGGTTTTGAGCCTCTCTCAAGACACGCTCGGTTTTAACGGGCGTGCCGCACTGAAGACTTGAAAGTAAACGCCCACTGCTGTGATTGGATAAGTAGTAAGTAATGCGAGTACGCGTGAAGCATTGTTTTGAAAGCGTGTGGAGAAATGGCAACCGGAATGATTTGTCCCTCAGGGCTCGCAAAATGTCTTTATCAAACAAACACAATGATTTCTCGCTCATCCACCAGCAATTAATATGAAAGTTATTTTATTTTACTTGGCCCGCCCGATCGGTGGATATACGCACGTGCCAAGTACGTTGCAGACAACATGATCAAAACTTTCGCGATTGTATTTTTCCTTCAAATATCAAGTAAAGAGAGTGAACAATGCGCATCATGAAAGGAATGTTATTTCACTATTTAACATGATACGAATTGGTAGCCCGTCTGGAAAACACATAGCCCCGGGATATTGGGTTTTGCGAGTCCTGTGACAGTGGTAAGTTATGTTTAGTTAGACAATGTACCATTGTATTTGATCTGTAAGAATGCAATACTATCACATATAAAAACATTAATTACTCACATTAGTGTGTTTCTTTATTCATTCATGTAATCTCATCCTGTCTGCAAATCCAGTCTCTTGTTTACAAACGAATCCGGTGAAATGAACATACGTGCAATGTCTTCCCAACGTAAGCTGGATATTCATTAAAAATAAATTTCAACCACACATTTCCAATACTAGAATCCGAAGGAAGCTTATGCAGCGACTGTGCTCTTCCACAGCCAGGCACAGCGCAATATCTTGCTATCTCCGGCATGTTTATTGCTCAGTAATAGGGCTGTGCGATATTGAAGAAAAATGCGATATGCGATATCCTTGTTAAATAATACGATATTCGATATGCGATACGATATTGCTTTAAGTGTATAAAATCTATTTCTTTCCCCAACTGATATCTTTCACTTAAAGCATAACCGACTATGTTTACATGAATACTCATTAAGACCATTTTGACATAACTGTGTGTGTATTTGACAGTTCGAGTGTGTAACAAGACACGAAAAAAAGAACAGCTTGTGCGCACGTTTCTGTGTGTGTCAGACAGCCCGAGACTGCAAGGAGTTGTTTTTCGCAAGTTATTGCGTCTAATAACTCTTTTTAACGTCAAGCAAGTCACATAAGTAACAGTCGTGTGTGTGCTCAGTCTATTCTCTGAAATATGCGTCGACCTAAAACGTACACTTTTCACAATGTTGAAGTAGCCTATTAAAATCATTCAGATATTGCATGCTGCTGCGATATGCATATCGCGATATGTACATTTGCGATATTTCGATTTATTGCGCAGCCCTACTCGGTAACACGATCCGTTTAGCTCCACGAGTCGGTGGGCGGGGCTACAGAATCAGGCGTCCAATCAACTCATCACCCCTTTAATATTTTTGTGGAAACCATGATTCATCTTTTTCAGGATAATTTTAGAAATAGAAAGTGCAAAAGAACAGCATTTATTTGAAAGTGTTTACTGTCACTTTTGATGATGAAATTATGAATTTATTTGTAAAAAATGTAAGTACTATCCCCAAACATTTGAACGGTAGTGTATATAATAAAGAAAAAATAGGAAATGAAAATGATGACAGTCAAGATTAAAATGGTTAAATAATGTGGGCTGTCATATGTTAATTATGTCATCTTTCGGGTCTGGGCAAAGAACTTTGAGGTCCGTAATTGCGTCTACAAGCTTTTTTGAAAATGAAAATGCTGTTTTTCCATGATAAGTCACTTTTTAAGTGACCGCATCAGTCGTGCGATGGGGGCGACGACAAGAAACTGTATTTGACATTTCTTACGACAGCGGGGATGAATGAAAGCCTTCACAGGCCTAAATGAAACAGTGTTTTAATGAACACAGAGGCCTGCATGGGAAACTGCAGCCCTTTTATGAATGTGACAAAAAATCATGAAAGAGAAGCTGTCTGTGCATGCTCCAACTAAAACAGCCTTCCCTCAAACAGATATTATGAACAAGCTGGCATTTACAGTCTGACACCTTGCCAGGTTTCTCTCGCTCTCTCTCTTCTTCTCTACAGCATCGCACATATGCTCTCCGAGCCGCACGGCACCATTTGAAGTGCTAAACTTAATCCGTCCATAATCCCTCACGCAGGAAAAAATGTAATCAAAGCAAAAACCAATGATGAAACACCCATGTTGCAGAAGGGATGATAATGAACGAGGAACTGTCTGCTGAGAATTGTGCACCGTTTCCTGCGTCCGGCCCCACCTCTGTAACCAGCGTCCTCTGGTGCTGCCGAAAAGCATTATGGACAAAAACGCTCCTCAGACGCTGACATTTCTGTGTGTTTAATCCCGTTTAATGAGGCTAAATTTAGCCAGTGTGTTCCACTGTGAAGGTGACTAGTCCCCACAGGAGGTCTTTAAAACATGCGAGGGATGAAATTCATGTCCCCACTGTCATTTATGGCTTATAGGCTGATGTTCATATTAGGTTTCCTCTTTTAATGCGAGGGGGGAAAAATGCCTATAACAAGTACCATTGATTTTAACAACTGTCGTGCCAACAGCCCAGTCGGAGTGTGCGGGAAAATCCGCTTTAATTATGACAATGGTAGGTGGAAGTGACTTTGCAACACTTCATAAATATTGGCTGCGCACAATAACGCATTTACAATAACTATTTCACACCGTAAACACGGAAAATAAACAGGAAGTATAAGGTGCTAAATGCTTCTGATATTCTGAAGTTTCACACAACCGCAGCAGTTTGCCAGGAGAATAAGGAGGAAGCAGATGGTGAACTGCATTTAGCAAACACCTCCCTCCAGCCCCGACCAGACACACGCTGTTTTTACTGGCACCTGTGTGTTTACCACGGTGACGTAATGAGGTTCATACATTCATTCACCTTCACTGTAAAACGCTACAAAAACAGTTGATAACAGTACGTTCCCGTACAATAAACAGGGAAAAATGTAAAAGATCTAACTGGACATTTCATGACATAAATAGGGAATCGGGGCAATTGTGGTGTCGCATCCAGTGTAGACAACATTACTGATTATAATGGGTTATATTGTCTTTAACTCCTCTTCGTTCTGATTAAAGAGTTCAGAAACCGAGCCGCCTTGTCTGTCATTCTCCAGACATTACAATATATATATGCATATATATTCCAGACTCTCAGTGCAGAAATCAGTGTAGTTAGAATTTCTATGAATTTCCCCTGTAGGATCAATAAACATCATCCATTAATCTTGCATAAAGGCTGCATTCAGCTAGACTTCGTTAAGATAGTCGGATAAACATGTCTATTTCAAGAAGAGTGAAAAGGTCTTAAAGGAGTCCGTTTCATGGAAAACATTCCCTGCTCTGACTGTCAGGGGTGTAATACGCTTTAATCTGATACTTACACCCCCCCTCCAAAAAAAAACAACCTAAACATTTGCCAAGAAAACAAAAAAACAAATTAACTTCTCTGATTGCTTCTTCAGAGACACGAACCACAGACAGAGTGACATTCAAAGGATCTGTCAGGATCCGGAGATGAAGGAAAGCTAGAAAGAGCTGAGATCATCGACACACATGGAGAGTGAATGCCAGGATAACGGAGACTGATGGCAGTCTTATCACAGCGAGACACCACTGTAAACAAATCCATCATATCCTGTTTAAGAAGAGCGGGAGCCGTGCTACAGCATTACAGATGATGGGAACAATCTGTATGAGATCCATACTCTTGACATTTTCCCTGCGTAACGTTCTACACGGCCTGAAAGTTTCTGCCAAACGCTTGACTTTGAGCTGCACTTTAACGGGGTCATAACATGGAAAACATCATTTTCCTTGCTCTTTTAAAGTAAGCATTCGATACATGTACTGGTTTGAGTAGGGTAACTTAAATTAGTAGTTAGAACTTTCTTTTTCTTTTGAGCTCACAAAACTAACACATTTAAGTCATCCGAATTGTTGAATTGCTTTGAGTTTTTAGCCTGACGTCGTCATACTCAATTCTAGTCAGAATATGAGTCTGATACTGCTCCGTTGGGCTGTGATTATAGGGCGTGTTTCAACCGAGCCAGGAAAGACCTCAATTGGATAGACCTACAACCAATCAGAGCAACAGAGCGACGCATAACGTTAGTTGTCAAATGTCAACAGAACTCAACTGCACTGTGTTGCCAAGTCCGCGGGTTGAAGCGACCCCAATTATGTGATATACAGACCCAGGAATGCGAATTGTAGCAGGCAGCCCTGCCTAAGTAACACATCTGTTACCCCCCAAATGCCATTTTTTCCCCGGAGAACCTCCCCGGAAAGCTATTGGGCTTGTTTTTGGCTAGTTTTGAGTAACGTTAGCAATTGGGCGGGTTTTGTTGTAAAAACTTGGCAACCCTGTCTGCACGCACGCTGGAATAAGTTACGTTAGAAGAAAAGGATGAGTGTAAACGATCTTTGCCGGTGTTGTAAAAAAAGAATTTAAGGATACACAGAGTAGGCCTACTTACCAACACGATCATCATTTCTGAGAGAAATAGTGAAGGTGAATGCATATACGAGCAAGTTCTCCGTTTAGGATTAGAACAAAATCAACCCAAGCGCCTTTGATGACGTGGATGATTACGTTACTGTTGAGCATCTGTCCATCATCGTCTAAAGCCCGCCCTAACGATTTCATTGGTCCGAACAGTTTCTGTTATATGTCCGTTCGGACATAATTACTTCTCTATGGAGAAAGTCCAGACCGAACTGCCCGAGCACAATTGTTGTGGGCGGGGCTAAGTTCGGCTGGCATCCAGGCTATTGAGTTTTATCAATTTAGACAAACTTAAATTGAACTGAAACTGGGATGTTGTATTGCCCAGCATGCTTAGCCGTGACACTGCTAAAATTGTGCATGATTAAGTGGGAGATTTAGTAGTGTTTCATGCTTTGCTGTTGCTGTTTGATAACAGATATATAGAGCCCTATCATAAACCCGGCACCAGTGTTTGGGGTAACGCATTACAAGTAACTTGAGTTATGTAATCAGATTACTTTTTCAAGTTACTAGTAAAGTAACGCATTACTTTTCAAATTTACAACAAAATATCTGAGTTACTTTTTGAAAAAAGTAACGCAAGTTATTTTTTCACATTTTTTTGAGCATTTATTCATCTCACTTGCACAATAAAGATTCAGTACTCCTCAAAATGAATAAAAAAATATATATATTTATATATATAAATGTTAAATAAAACAATTTTTTTTATGTTTTTAATCTACCTTTATTGACTAGTGTCTTGCTGCTGACCTTCGATGATTCAGTTAAACCATGAACAAATATTACTAGATTTTTATTTATTTATTGGTAAAACCTTTTTCTCCTTCTCCTTCACATCTTTTACCTAAGCCTGAGGCTTATTCTTTCAATTTTGGTATGAAGAGGTCTTTACATTTGCACAAAAATAGAACTTTTTTTGCTATTAAAACCAAAAACAAAAAACAAGCCCAGCCCAGGTGAGAAAAAGTAATGCAAAAGTAACGTAACGCATTACTTTTCTTAAAAAGTAACTAACTCAATTAGTTACTTTTTAAGGGAGTAACTGCAATATTGTAATGCATTACTTTTCAAAGTAACTTTCCCCAACACTGCCCGGCGCAATGCGGTGTTTTTTGCTAGTTTCAATCTGATGCAGTTATCATTTTCACATCCAGCGCAATGTTGTTTAAATAGCAAATGCATTCGCGCCCATCTGTTCGCCCATGGGCGTGCTGGTCTGAAAACGAGGTGTGTTCAGGCGAATTGTTGGCGCATTGCTATTTTGAGGCAACTGAAAACAACTGCGCCATTGACCAACAAATACCTGGTCAATAGTGCAGTATTTTTTGTGTTATTTAAAGAGTGTGTTAGTTATATGTGCCTATAGGCTTATTACACATACAGGGATGCACACAAATATTTTTAAATATTAAAAATAAAAGGATTCCTCTCTGGAGAAGCGTTCAGTCTTTCCGCTTGCAAATTCCACCATGTAAATAGCGAATGCGCCATGGTGCAAGCGCAACTGGCTTTTAAAGGGAATGGGAGATGAGGTTTATTGCACGTTACGCCCAAAACACACCCATGACTCATTAAGAGACTAGGGACAACCCTCTAGGTCCATGCACCGACCATTTTTCCCATTGTTAAACTAGCAAAAGTGGATTCGGACATGCCCTAAGTGCACCTGCGCAATGTGCTTTAGACCATGCGCTCAGATCGTTAAAATAGTGCTATAATGTTATCAAAGCATTTGCTGAATTAGCTAGTTAAAGCTAGCCGAGTTTGCACTACTTAAAATATTTAAATTTAGATTACATGATCATTTTAAGTTAAATGTATATGAGTTCCCTTTCGTTCAGTCACTACGACGTAACGTTAGTGACTAACGAATGGGGGTTTCGCTTAGAAGCCTATCAACTTCGAGTTTTGAGAAAACGCCCAATGGCGTGCCAATGCCATGGGGCATGCGGAATTTGCATACGTAGCTCCGCCTCACTGCGTGAGTATATAAGGAAGTACGAGGCAATATCGCATTATGTTTCTGCTTTCGGAGCCAAGAGTACCTACCTCTTCACTCCTACAGCCTTCTGAGACTCTGTCAGCTTCTTCGAGACGAGCAGCTTTCCAGTCGGTGTTGGTGTGACGGCGCGTTCCAGTGATCGCATACTTCCTGCCTGCTGATCTGTGCAGTGGTCTGCATCCAGCTGGTGTGTGTTTCCCTGGGCGCTTCGGCATCGACTGTGAAGTTTCCTCTCATAAAAGAGCTTGCACGTGACGCGTCCTTTTCAGGATGTTTCGTCCGTGCACCTCTGGGTGCGGTAGATCGCTTTTTTCTTTCGACGGGCACGAGCGCTGTGTGACGTGTTTGGGCTTTCAGCACGCTCAGGCAGCGCTCGTGGATGACTCATGTTCTCTCTGCGGGAACCTGGCCATCTCAGTGCTACGATCGAGACTCCGTGAATTCCGTGCTGATGCCGGAACGAGAGTCCCCTCCGTCCCCCCCCAATCTGCGGTCTCCTCTGGAGGCGGCACTTTGGCTGGTGACCAGGGTGATCTGAGGGTGACGGTGTGGAATAAAGCTCCGACGCTAGTTCCTCGGCCCACACCCCCCTCTCAGGCACTTGACCCGGCCCGCGCTCAGGCGTCTACATCGGGGCCGGCTCCTGCTGTCCCGACTGTGGCGTTTGGCGCGGCGGAGGAGGAAGTGATGTCTATCGCCGCATCACAAGGTGGGCTGGAGTCATCTGAGGATGAGGATTCGGCTGTGCTGCCACCTTCGGGTGTCCCAGCATTGCCCGAGTCGGACCCAGAGTTGACAGCCATGCTCTCTCGGGCCGCCGCAGCGCTTGGACTGGAGTGGAACCCTCCGCCTCAGCCCGAGCGTTCGCGGTTGGATGATTGGTTTTTGGGGGCGGCGCGTTCGGACACCCGTCCGGCCGCTCCTCCAATACCTTTCTTCCCCGAGGTGCATGAAGAGGTCGCGCGTTCCTGGAAGGCCCCGTTGTCTTCCCGTGAACGTTTGGCGGCCTCTTCCGCCTTCACCTCTCTCGATGGAGCCGCGGCTCATGGGTACACTGGGGTCCCCCCAGTCGAACGTTCTGTTGCGATGCAACTGTGTCCACAGAGCGCTTCGTCCTGGCGTGGTGACCCAAAGCACCCCTCCAAGGCCTGTAGGTTTTCGTCATCTCTGGTGGCGAAGTCCTATAGAGCTGCGGGGCAGGCCGCCGCTTCTTTGCATACCATGGTAACTCTTCAGGCTTACCAAGCCAAGTTGCTGTGCGATATGCACGAGAGAGGGGCTGATCCAGGGCTCAGCAATGAGTTGCGTGCCGCCACCGACCTCGCTCTCCGGGCGACGAAGGTGACCGCGCGCTCCCTGGGTCAGGTGATGTCCACAAATGTGGTCCAGGAGAGACACTTATGGCTCACCCTGTCTGATATGCGCGACGCCGAGCGAACACGTTTCCTCGACGCCCCCATATCACAGGATGGGCTATTCGGCGGAGCGGTCGAGAGCTTCGCCCAACAGTTCTCGGCCGCTCAGAAGCAGACTGAGGCAATAAAATACATCCTGCCCCGGCGGTCAGCTGCTGCCTCCACCCCACCGCCCGCGCAGGTGCCTCAGCCTGCTCGCCGCCGAGGACGTCCTCCCGCGGCTTCCTCCGCCTCTGCGCCACCCAAGCAGCAGCCTCCACCCGGGCCGCGCAGAGGCAGCCGCAGGAAGGCGTCCCAGTCCGCTCCAGCCCCGCAGCCCGCGAAGAAACGCCAGGCTAGCGGCGCTCCTGATGCGGACGGCTCAGGGATGGGCAGTTCTTTCCAGGAGACGGCGGCAGGGCCGCTCCTTCCCCCGGTGGAGGGCCGGGGGAGAATCTTTTGTTCAGCTGCTGGCCCCCGGGTCAGCAGCACCCTAATGTGGTTAAAGAAAGAACTGACAAACCCATCCCTGAGCCCCCAGAGATCGGTGACGGCAGTGCGCGCCACCCTCGGGTCACGCCACTCTCGTCCCTCTCTGTCGCCAGCCCCCTGGCAGAGCAGACCCCCGTGGAACGCGAGTCCTTCCCTGGTCTCCTCTGTCAGGGCGCAGCCGTTAACCGTGCTCCGACCCGGGGACGCCCAACAGCCTCCCCTGTCCGCGCCGGTAACGCTGCCTCGCTGCCCCACCCGGGGTACGCCTACTGTCCGTATGACCCCGTTGGTGCAGTCTCTGGAAGCCTGGCTTCAGCTTCCGGGGCTGTCCCGCTGGGTTGCCCGGACCGTCAGGCTCGGCTACGCGATTCAGTTCGCGCAGGCTCCTCCCCGTTACAGGGGAGTCCGCTATACCGTGACCGGGGCCCATGCCCCCGTCATGCGTGCGGAGATTGCCACTCTACTGGCGAAGGGTGCGATCGAGCCTGTCCCTCCAGCCGAAATGAGGTCGGGGTTCTACAGCCCCTACTTCATTGTACCCAAGAAAACCGGTGGGTTACGGCCAATCCTGGACCTTCGCATCTTGAACCGATCCCTTCACCGGCTTCCGTTCAAGATGTTGACTGCGAAACGCCTTTTCGAATGCGTTCGTCCGGACGATTGGTTTGCAGCGATCGACCTGAAGGACGCCTACTTCCATGTCTCCATCCTTCCTCGACACAGACCGTTCCTACGGTTTGCTTTCGAGGGGCGGGCATACCAGTACGCAGTTCTCCCATTCGGGTTATCTCTGTCCCCTCGCGTCTTCACGAAGATCGCCGAGGCAGCCCTTGCGCCCCTTTGGCAGCACGGGGTCCGCATCCTGAACTACCTCGACGACTGGCTCATACTAGGCCACTCTCGAGAGCAGGTTTGCGGACACAGAGATCTGGTTCTCCACCACTTAACCCGTCTGGGCCTTCGGGTCAACTGGGAGAAGAGCAAACTCTGCCCAGTGCAGAGGATCTCTTTTCTCGGTATGGAGATCGACTCGGTCGCCATGTACGCGCAGCTTTCGAGCGAGCGCGCGCAGTCTCTGCTGACTTGCCTCCGACAAATCGAGAGCAAGAATGCGGTTCCACTGAAACTTTTTCAGAGGCTCCTGGGGCATATGGCATCTGCAGCCGCGGTAACGCCGCTCGGATTGCTTCATATGAGACCGCTTCAGCACTGGCTTCGCGATCGAGTCCCGAGATGGGCATGGCAGTCTGGCACGCTCCGGATCCAAGTGACTCGGGCCTGCTTACAGACACTCACCCCGTGGTCGAACCTCAGCTTTCTACGGGCCGGTGTGCCCTTAGAACGAGTTTCCAGGCATGTTGTCGTATCGACGGATGCCTCTGCCACGGGCTGGGGTGCCATGTGCAATGGACAAGCAGCCGCGGGCTCCTGGACAGGACCCCAGCGTCTCCTGCATGTCAATTGCCTCGAGTTGCTGGCAGTACGGTTCGCCCTGCACCGCTTCCGAGCGTTGCTGAAGGGTCAACATGTGCTCGTCCGGACAGACAACACGGCCGTAGTAGCGTACATCAACCACCAGGGCGGTCTACGCTCCCGCCGCATGTCTCAACTCGCCCGCCATCTCGTCTTATGGAGTCAGAAGCGCCTGAGGTCCCTTCGTGCTGTCCATATTCCGGGAGTCCTGAACCACGCAGCCGACGAGCTCTCACGGTTTCAGCCTCTCCCGGGAGAATGGAGACTCCATCCCCGGACGGTTCAGCTGATTTGGGAACAGTTCGGCGACGCACAGGTAGACCTGTTTGCCTCCCACGACTCTTCCCACTGCAGCCTGTATTATTCCCTGACCGAGGGCACGCTCGGCACGGATGCACTGGCGCACAGCTGGCCGCGGGGCCTACGCAAATATGCGTTTCCCCCAGTGAGCCTACTCGCACAGCTTCTGTGCAAGATCAGGGAGGACAAGGAGCAGGTCCTTTTTGTCGCCCCGTACTGGCACGGCCGGACCTGGTTCCCCGAACTCATTCTCCTTGCGACAGCCCCTCCCTGGCCTATTCCTCTGAGACCGGACCTCCTCACTCAGAGACGGGGCACCCATTGGCACCCGCGTCCCGACCTTTGGAACCTCCACGTGTGGCTCCTAGACGGGACCCGGCAGGTTTGAGTGGCCTACCACCTACGGTGGTCGCCACCATCACTTCCGCTAGGGCAGAGTCCACTCGGCATGCCTATGCGTTGAAGTGGAACCTCTTCGTCACCTGGTGCTCTTCCCGCCAAGAAGACCCCTGGAAATGTCCGATCGGGTCCGTGCTTGAGTTTCTCCAAGAGGGGCTGGAGCGAAGGCTGTCTCCCTCCACCCTCAAGGTATATGTGGCCGCAATATCTGCCCACCACGATCTCTTGGAGAACAAAAAGGTAAGTCAGCACGACCTGGTCATCAGGTTCCTGAGGGGAGCTAGGAGACTGAATCCTCCTCGCTCTCCTCTCGTACCCTCTTGGGACCTCGCAGTAGTACTAACTGCTCTGCAGAGACCTCCCTTTGAGCCTTTGCGGTCGGTCGATATTAAGTTTCTGTCTATGAAGACGGCTCTGCTGACCGCATTGGCCTCAGTCAAGAGGGTCGGGGACCTGCAGGCATTTTCGGTTGACGAAGCGTGCCTGGAGTTCGGGCCGGCTAACTCTCACGTGATCCTGAGACCCCGGCCTGGATATGTGCCCAAGGTTCCCACCACTCCGTTCAAGGACCAGGTGGTGAACCTGCAAGCGCTGCCTTTGGAGGAGGCAGACCCAGCCTTGGCATTGCTCTGTCCAGTACGCGCTCTCCGCGCCTACGTAGACATGACGCAGTGTTTCAGGACCTCAGACCAGCTCTTTGTCTGTTATGGTGGAGAGCGGAAGGGAAGTGCTCTCTCAAAGCAAAGGCTGTCTCACTGGATAGTGGACACCATTGCTTTGGCTTACCAGCAGCAAGGCCGACCATGTCCCCTTGGTGTGAGGGCACACTCCACCCGGAGTGTGGCTTCCTCTTGGGCTCTAGCGCATGGCGCCTCGCTAGCAGACATCTGCAGAGCTGCAGGCTGGGCGACACCCAACACATTCGCCAGATTCTACAATCTCCGAGTGGAGCCAGTGTCCGACTATGTACTCGCCCCCCCGAGGGGCCGGTGATGGACCAGGTTCAGGTGTCTTCGCTTGCTCGCCACTCCACTCCACGGACTGGATACGTGCGATATTTTCCTCAGGTGAGCTCCCCGAGAGCCCTGAGCTCCTCCAGCTCTGTCGACGCCGACATCAGTTCAGTCTGCCCTCTCGAGCCCAGACCCTCATGTCCGGCCAG
>NC_137102.1:52570263-52725263 GCF_949357685.1 Gobio gobio | reverse complement strand
AAAATAAAGGTTATTTATTGGCAAAGCACAAAGTCACAAAGTCAAAAAGTTATTCTGTATATCAATGTTTCTGAACTCCCTCAAACGCCTCAAGTGTAGTATTAAAGGCCCACTGAAATTTAGCTTTTAGTACGATTATGTTAGCCTTAAGGTTATGAATAAGCTGGTGTGTTCCAAAACAATGACAAAATGTGCATTTAGGAGATATAAGCATAAAACTTAGTCTCTCTCTTCCGTTAAAATGAATCACAGATTTTGATAGACTTCACCTTCTCATCAACTCTTCTGTCCAATCAAATGCTCTCTTGAGTCTGAAACGTCCCGCCCCCTGCATTATAAATAGCCGCTGAAGCAGCATCTGAAATCGGTCAGCTGTTCACACATTTACTCATTTCTACATGGTGAAAGGCACAGCGCACTATACATGCGATAGGAAACGATTCAGACAGTGTAAATAGTCTTTCAGTTGAGGCGAATGAAGTCTGGTTTCACGTTAGTTTCACGCTCACAGCCGCAGCGCACACACATAGTCTAGAGCAGAGCCGTTGACTAGAGACACGAGAGCGCAGAGCGGATCATATGTGCGAGTCGCCGCAGACAACAAAACATATCAGACCCATTTCAATTCTGCACAGAATGCTGTATTTCAAAGCGATATGGAGGAGATTATGATGATAAACGGTTAGAGATTAGGAGGAAACTATGGCTTTACCAAACAGAAAGGCTGTAGTCAAACTGTGGTATTTACGAAACGCTATTGGCTGTTTCAAAAAAGAGGAGGAGCTGTTCACAGCTGGAGCCGTTTCAGGGGAAATTACGTCAACACATTGAATAATGCTGCGCGTTTCAAGGCACTTCAGTGGGCCTTTAAGTTTTCTTCTGGGAACAAACACATCACAATATTCCTCAATTTAAATAATTCCCGCCAATGGCATACGCAAAATAAAGAGCCTGGTTGAGTTGCCTTAGTAGCGTGTTGAAACTCGTGGTTATGGTAAGGGGCGTGGCATTTCCTTAACATGTTCGAAGCAGTTGACCAATCACAACACACTGGTCCAGCTGACCAATCAGAGCACATTGCGCTTTTCAGAAGGAGGGGCTTCATAGAGACCGGAAATAAACAGAGCGTCACTGACAGACTGGGAAGAAAGATCCTGCAACAACACTCTAAAAAATGCTGGGTTAAAAATAACCCAAGTTGGGTTGAAAATGGACTGACCCAGCAATTGGGTTGTTTTAACTCAGCGGTCGGTTGAATGTTTGCTTAAAACAACCCAATTGCTGGGTTAGTCCATTTTCAACCCAACTTGGGTTATTTTTAACCCAGCATTTTTTAGAATGAATGTAAAATGTGAGCAAAATAATGTTTTTATTTTATTTTAAACTAGTAGAGTAGAGCTCAAAAACAAAACCAAGACTTTAGGGAAAATGAAATGCTAAAGAGGACCTATTTAAAAAAAAAAAAAACCGTTTCAGTGAACAGTAAAATAAATTTTTTTTTACTTAGCGTAAAGAACATTTTAATAATATAAAGGACCTTTTTTCCACTATAAAGAACCTTTTGAGCAATAAAAAGGTTCCATGGATGTTAAAGGTTTCATAAGGGGCTTTCTCACCGGGTAGTTATAGGAACTCAGTTATAGGAATTAGCC
This sequence comes from Gobio gobio, assembly GCF_949357685.1. NCBI lineage: Eukaryota > Metazoa > Chordata > Actinopteri > Cypriniformes > Gobionidae > Gobio > Gobio gobio. The sequence continues at coordinate 52,723,611 of NC_137102.1, read as the reverse complement.
ACCAGGGTGGTCCCCCAAAAACTATATTTTGCCCTGGGCCATTTTCCTGGTAGCATTCACACCGGCGGTGGGAACTCTGAAGTAATGTAAGCCTGCCGACAACAGCATCAACAACTGGAGAATGAATGAACTGGAGAAATGGTGTTTTGTACGCCATGCGTTCAGCCAATCAACATACACTTCCGTCACTGGTAGTTCCTATTGTGCTGGGTCACACCCTACTCTGAAGCAGGAGCCTAAAATTATTCCCAGTTCCTTTAGTGCGAACATGCCTAAAAGCGAGTACTTCCGCCAATAGATATAGGAACTATGAAAACATTCCTCTGTTTGCCAATAATAAACCTTTATTTTGTAAGTGTAAGAAAAATAAAGGTTCTTTCTGTTCCCTGAAAGGTTCTTTACGGAACCCAAAATGGATCTATGGAATTGCTGCGAAGATTCCTTTTTGGAACCGTTATTTTTAAGAGTTGAGCCAAGCGCTACTATTAAATTCGGTGAAATTTTACATGCTGAAAATGCAGCTGCATGGATGATGAAAATGATCTGCATAAAAATATGAATTGATAAATTATCAAATACAGCATAATTACCATTTAATGTGGTCCAAGATGCAGGTGGTCCACACAGCAAGTGACATGTGTAAGACAGGCTGCTTTTTTCCGTTAGCTGAAAAGGAGGCTGGTAGCAAATGGAAGCAGGCTGTACAAAAAGCCTGATTCAATCATATAAATGGCTTTTCTTTTAATGAATCCGGCTGAAATTAAAGGAATGGGTCTGCATGGGGTCTTTCACTGACATATCTCTTTTAATTAGATGGAAGCTTAATAATCACTCAGAATCCTTTGAGATATGTGTTAGATTCCCGCAAAACCATCGAACAATTCCAAGGTTAAGTCTGCCTCCTCTGTGAATTTCAAATGGATATGGACACTGTTACGCTGACCTTGCTTAAAAATGAACAGATAAAAAAATCTTGCACAGTACATGGCAGTGCTTCAACTTATGTCATCTGCTCCGTTGAATTTAAATGGATAGTTCACCCAAAAATGAAAATCCTGTCATTCATTTCTCACCCTCATGTCGTTCCAAACCCGTAAGACCTTCATCTTCAGAACACAAATGAAGATCTTTTTGAAATCTGAGAGATTTCTGTCCATCCATTGACAGTTACGCAACTATCCCTTTGACGCTTCAAAATGTTCATAAAGAGATCATAAAACTAATCCATATGAGTTGAGCATGTTCTTTCTCGTGTTACGCAGCACGTTTGAGCTTCAGCAAGAACCAATGAGGTTCATTCTCGTGTTACGCAGCACGTTTGAGCTTCAGCAAGAACCAATGAGGTTCATTCTTGTGTTACGCAGCACATTTGAGCTTCTGCGAGAACCAATGAGGTTCATTCTCGTGTTACACAGAACGTTTGAGCTTCTGCAAGAACCAATGAGGTTCATTCTCGTGTTACGCAGCACATTTGAGCTTCTGCAAGAACCAATGAGGTTCATTCTCGTGTTACGCAGCACATTTGAGCTTCTGCAAGAACCAATGAGGTTCATTCTTGTGTTACGCAGCACGTTTGAGCTTCTGCAAGAACCAATGAGGTTCATTCTCGTGTTACGCAGCACGTTTGAGCTTCAGCAAGAACCAATGAGGTTCATTCTCGTGTTACGCAGCACGTTTGAGCTTCTGCAAGAACCAATGAGGTTCATTCTTGTGTTACGCAGCACATTTGAGCTTCAGCAAGAACCAATGAGGTTCATTCTTGTGTTACGCAGCACATTTGAGCTTCAGCAAGAACCAATGAGGTTCATTCTCGTGTTACACAGCACGTTTGAGCTTCAGCAAGAACCAATGAGGTTCATTCTTGTGTTACGCAGCACATTTGAGCTTCTGCAAGAACCAATGAGGTTCATTCTTGTGTTACGCAGCACATTTGAGCTTCAGCAAGAACCAATGAGGTTCATTCTTGTGTTACGCAGCACATTTGAGCTTCAGCAAGAACCAATGAGGTTCATTCTCGTGTTACGCAGCACGTTTGAGCTTCTGCGAGAACCAATGAGGTTCATTCTCGTGTAACGCAGCACATTTGAGCTTCTGCGAGAACCAATGAGGTTCATTCTTGTGGTACGCAGCACATTTGAGCTTCTGCGAGAACCAATGAGGTTCATTCTTGTGTTATGCAGCACATTTGAGCTTCAGCAAGAACCAATGAGGTTCATTCTCGTGTTACGCAGCAGATTTGAGCATTCTTTTTTTAAATTTTCAATTTCATGTAGTGTGATTTTTAAATATTAGTGTTTTTACAGTATTTTTGATCAAATAAATGCAGTCTTGCTGGGCATAAGATACTTCTTAAAAAAAATTATGAACCCCAAACTTTTTAACAGTATTGTATATTATATATATTAATAATGAATGTTTTTGCCATTTAACTAACTTTACTAACATTATAAGTTGATCTCAGAGAAAATAAAAATATTAAAATGTACCATATGACCCCTTTAAAATATCAAATGGCAGTTTATGGATACGCTCTGGTGCCTTTTGTTGACAAGAGATGGGATGTTATGGTTGGTTCTGCTTTGTCCTACAGTGTTGATTTTGCCATTTAAACTGAAAATGAATTGCAAGCAGTCTATTTGCAGAGTTGAATGCCCCTGACAAATTTCCCATCATGCACCACAGGGAGAAATGAAAAGAATGAAGAAATGCTAAATGCCCAAAAAATAAGAACAAAGGGATAACAAAAAGACTGTGTGTGAGAGAAAGCTAGAAATGTATCGCAATCTACTCCAAAATCACATTGTGCACTGTTCCTTGGAGATGTTCCTGTGCTCCTCGCCACTTAAACAACATCACACACTTTTGAAAGTCTTAATTCCTCTCACTTTATTCTTCCCCATCGGGGGGGTCACGAAGCTAAACACTCCTGTGACATCTGACAACTAAAAGATGAATTTCAAGACATTTCTTTTCAAAGGCCCATTCAACCGAGTCTCATTAATCAAGTTATGGCTTCAGAACTGACACTGGAATCAAAGCGACCCGAGTTAGTTTTTCGCTCTTTCTTTTCCTCTGCCATGTGCGCTCTGAAGAATAACCCCCCACCGCCTGCATGTCTGGTGTCTCGGGGAGCAGGTCAGGGGATTGATGCCCCTCTCCAGCCGAGCTTGTGTGATCTACTTCTTCGCAGATACTGCCACATTGCAGGCACTTTTCAAAGGGGCATTAACCGTTTTCCAAAAGCTGTACAATAGCATGGTGGGACATCCAGCATTCCGCATGTCCATGTCATAACTGGGTAATGTAGCTATACTCAGCATGTATTAACAGATCAAGAGCAACTGCAGGGAAAACAACTCAGATGTTTATGACAAGAATGTTGTGTTTATGACAGAGAAAATTGTGATATTGAAACATCAACTCAGCTTATTATCATCAAACACTGCCCCGATCTTACATTTAAATTGTGATGCCCCATAGGAAATGCATAGAAATGAGGTAAACAGAGAACAAAAAGAGACTTCTGCTAGTCGAATCGATTAATCTCACATGTCTCCTCTAGAGTTTCAAAAGAGAGCTCAACAATGTCACAAACATTGCCTTTGATAGACACTCCCTCCCGAGACTGTAAGCTTGCATGTATCACCTACAAACTCTACAAAAATAGAACATTAAAACATTATTTATTGCCTTATTTACTTGTTATTAACAGTGCTGGGCACTCAATTAATCGCGATTAATCGCATCCAAAAGAAACTTTTATGTTCACATAATATGTGTGTACTGTGTATAATTATGATGTATATATAAATACACACTCCTTGTATATATGTAAGAAATATTTGCATATATATACTGTATATATATTTATATAATTTATCTTATATAAATATGAAAATTGTATATATAAATTTAACATTTTTATTAAATATATACATGTATGCATGTGTGTGTATTTATATATACATAATAATTATGCACAGTAAACATAATATTATGTGAGCACAAACGTTTATTTTGGATGCGATTAATCGCGATTAATCGACTGCCCAGCACTAGTTATTAATAATAAAAATTGATGTATAAATACATGTACGCAGTGTCGGGGGTTTATTGTGTCGGGTCATTACAAGTAACAAGTGTAAGTAATGAGTAATGAGCAAAGTAACGCATTGATTTTAAATTTACCTCAAAATATCTAGAGTTACTTTTTTAAATACGTAATACAAGTTACTTTATTTTCATATTTATTGATTGACACCTCTTGTGTCCCCATGTTGAGAGAAATCAGGGTTATATCCACAGACGCAACGGATAATCTGTGGGTCGGGTGGGTCAAGTAATGAAAATTAACATTCCACAAATTGCGGGTGGGTCGTGAGTGAATAAATCAATAAATGTGTTGATTTTAATAAAGATGGAACTATCATTTCACGATAAAATGCAAGGTTTTATTCTTGTTTTATTCTTTATGAGAGGACACTTTTACTTTCGGTTTCAACAACATGTATATCTCTTTAGGAGTTTAGGGAAAACCAATCAAAGAAAACGTGAGACATTGCTTAACCCCTAGAAGTCTGCACCGTTTTGGGGCCCTTTAGAAGTTTTGACATTTGTGCTTTTTTCAGCAGCATAAACACATTAATGGCAAAAAAGTACATGCACAAATCTTGATGTGTTTATTTGAGTTGATGTGGGTGTTGACTCTGTTCGCATAGATTGCGTCAGATTGGACTTTCAAAAGAATGCGCACTCTGTGGGCGTGGCCGATTTAACACTAATGAAGAGGCTCGCGGACGACTGACATCTCTCTCTTTTCAAACGGATTACATAAACACAGAATATTTCTTTTCGATTTGATTTACATTATTTAAAACCTGACATTTCAATGTTTCTTTAAACATATATCTCATGTTCGTATGACAAGTATTCACTAAGTTACAGTTCATTTTCTGAAGACTATCTGAATGAACTACATTGAGAGAGAGGCTGCAGATCGCGCATCATGTTTGTTTTCTTTATTTAGCAAAAAGCACAACATTTTGTTTTTATTGTGAGTGTACACAAATAAAAGTAGATACTTAACAGATTATAATGATGTATAACACTTGCTGAGTTATTTGAGTCTCTTTGGCACTGATAAAACAAAAATCGAGGCCGTCGCGCCGCCGTGATCTTCGACCTCTACACTGTAAAAAAAAATATTGTTGTTTTAACTTAAAAAAGTAAGTAACCTGGTTGCCTTAAAATTTTGTGTTCATTGAAATTAATTAATAATTAATTAATTAATTAATACAATGAAGAAATTGGTTTAACAAATAGAAACTCAAAATATTACTGTATCTGAACCACATAAATTCTAAAAAATATATGTGATAAATCATGAAAATAGCACAATTTGGCATGTTTCACTGCATTATTACAAATAAAACACAATTACGCAATATGCTTACAACATATTTTAATAATTTTTGAATAAAGGGTGATGTAGTTTCTCAAAAATGTTCATTGTATTAACTCAATTTTTTTATTTCAATGAACTCAAAATTAAGGCAACCAGGTAACTTACTTTTTAAATATTTATAGTTAATGTGTACATGAGACATTGCTTAATAACTTGACAGCTTTAACCAAAAAATATACACAAGCTTAAACAAATATTCTGATAAGAGTGTTTTCCAACATAATGATGGAAGCAATTTTCCATCAAATTAATTTTAATTGGTTTAAATTCAGCAGAGTTCGCGTCACCAAAAGCAAACAGAATTCATTTTATTTATCATCAGCTAATTTCAAGATCAAAGACCACAATGGGAGAGAGAGAGCGGCATCAGCACTGGTGATATAATTTAGTCTTGCTAATTTTAATGAAGACAACTGTGTGTTGAGCTTCAGGGTGTGATGCTGAACATTTAAGCTTCATTTGGGGTAGTTTGCACGCAGCTCTCGTGCTTTCAGAGCTGTGCGCTCTCATTGACTCACACTTTAATTATATTTATAGCTTAACTTAAAACAAGCTGTGTTACAATGATGAATGATTGAATGACCTCAAAATGTCGATATACAGGTGTGATGAACTTTATCTAAATTACATAGATACAGAAAAATTAAATATGCATTTATTTACCCATTTTATTATTATAAATGTAAAGAACTAACATTTTCCTTTGGGATGCCTTTTTTTTTTGCTCTTCCCAGTCAGTTAGCATCACCCTAAATAACCTCCATGTCAAGCATTTCAACAAAACACATAAATGCAAATTTCAATATGTACAATATAGAATATCAAATTATTCCATTTTGCTCTTTAGCAGTGAAATCTATTCAAAAATGCCATGCACACCTTCTGAACATACCCACAAAAGTCATATATGAACGGCAAAGAAACATCCTGATAGGTTAAACCCAAAAAACAATTTGAAACCTGTGGTTTTGGGCACGCTGATGTCAATAGAGCCACCCTGGGAAGTCAAGGCAAGGGAGTAATATTTCGCTTCGCATCAGTGCTAGCACTCGGTTACTTTTAACAGCATTTTATTTGTTTACCCAACGCCAGCCAGCCAGCCACATGCCATGAATTTATATTCCAATAAGAGGGAGGTGAGAGTTACACAGGCTGTTACGGTCTCCTTGTTCACCACAAAACATTATGAGAGCGCTGCAAAACCCTCACTGGTCAAAACACAATGTTCTGAAATGAAAACCTATAGTGCTTATATGTGCTAAATGTAGCCTAGATTATTGTGGGTTTTGAAAATAAATGATTAAAAACATAGACCAACAGGGTGATATTTCAATGAAAGTTTTCTGGAGCACAAATGAAGAGTTTGGGAGAGTTTGGGGAGGCTAATTCTGGAACATTGTGTGTTTAACTGCTGATGAAATTTAAGAGCTAATTGGTGGCTAACTGCTTTTAAATGAGCCCCTCATGACCAGTTGTGTCTATTTGATTTCACAGGCCTGTATGCACTCTTTTATGTGGTGCAGCTTTGGGGAATACACAGCGCTCAGAACATGATACGTTTCAAGAGCTTCCTTTCATCTCGCTGTGTTAATAGCCTGTCATATAACCCACACCTCTAGCAGAAAACAAATGAATTTAATTCAAGACTTACTAAGATGTGTTTTCAGATAATGTTTTTCTTTCACCATTAGTAAAAATAGGTTTTTGTTTTATGCATAAACCTCACCATTATTGGATTTATGCTTAATACAAGATTAAACAATCTACCAATGAAGTAAGAACAATACAATTGGTTTAAGATATATACTAATGCTCAAACATTTGGGGTCAGTGAGCTTTGTTTGTTTTTTTAAGTAATGTATACTTTTTTTACAGCAAGGAAGTAAAAAGGCGTTTATAATGTTACAAAAGATGTCTTTTTTCAAATGAATATTTTTCTTTTGAACTTTCTATTGATTAAAGCATCCTGAAAAACTAAATTATGAAGCAGCACTTAATTTTAGGATGATTTCTGAAGGATCATGTGACACTGGATACTGGAGCAATGATGCTTTGCATCACAGGGATACATTACATTTGAAAACATATTCAAATAGAAATCAAATTGTAATAACATTTCACAATATTACTATTTTAGTGTGTTTTTGATCAAATAAATGCAGCCTTGGTGTGTATAAGAGACTTCTCTTTCAAAAACTTGGAAAAAAAAAATCTTACTGACCCCGAAGTTTTGGAAACTGGGTGGATTTCTAAATCCCAGCATGCCTTGAAGATGACATGAAGGGAAACACTACATTGATTCTATAAGCTAGATAGATAGATAGATGATAGATAGATGATAGATAGATGATAGATAGATGATAGATAGATGATAGATGATAGATGATAGATAGATAGATAGATAGATAGATAGATAGATAGATAGATAGATAGATAGATAGATAGATAGATAGATAGATAGATAGATAGATAGATAGATAGATAGATAGATAGATAGATAGATAGATAGATAGATAGATAGATAATAGTAAGTGTTAGAATTAATGGGTCAAGTGTTGCCAAAAAAGATGCGTATTCAGCTATTTAGAGTAATCAACTTAAAAACATTTTTTTTTTCAATCAACAAATTATAATGAGTTAGAGGAACTTAATACAAATCTGTAACATAAACACATTTTTAAGTTGTCATAACTTTCAAAAAAATTATGCAAACTGTTGCGTAACATTTTTTTTGGTTGAGCCAACATATTTTTTAGAGTCACAGTGTAAAACATTCTGCTGCTCAAGTAAATATACTTTTTTTTTCATATTTTTAAAAGGGATAGTTCACCCAAAAACGTACTTTCTTCTGCTGAGCACAACATTTCGAAGAATGTTTTAGGCTCAGAAAACTTTGGAAATCGATTGACTAATCATGGACATAAACATGTTTTGCATTTTACAAAATATATTTTGTGATGACAGAATTTAAGGATCTTTTACCACAAAACAAGACAAAATACTGAAAAAGAAAATGTTTTGGTAGTGCATCCTAGCGCATTTAACTAGGATATTGGCAGTTTATTCATACTTATAAAGCACATATTAATGCCTTATTCTACATGACCATAATCTACATCCCAAATCCTACCTAATTCTTAATACCTAAACGCAGGGTTGCCAGGTTTTCCCAACAAAACCTGCCCAATTGCTACTCAAAACTAGCCCAAAACAAGCCCAATCGCGTTTCAGGGGGGCTTCTACGGTAAAAATTCTACGCATTTGGGGGGTAAAATGTGTTTATTTGGCATACTAAAAATTCGCATTTCCGGGGCTAAATATCACATAATTGGGGTCGCTTCAACCCGCGGACATGAAAAACAGCCCGCAGCAACAGTGTTGAAGTAGCCCAATTTTCCCGCGGGAAAACCACGGACTTGGCAACACTGCCTAAACGTAACAACTACCTTCTAACTATTAATAAGAAGTAGAATTTATTGAGGCAAAAGTCGTAGTTAATAGCTTGTTAATAGTGGTAATTGGACCCTAATCTAAAGTGTAACCAATGTTTTTGCAATGAAGAACAAAGATAAGAAAAGATGAAGATCGACTACCTAAACCAATGTAGACCAGCTAATGATTCCTCTTGTACCAGCTAGAAAACCATGTAAAACAGGCCACCATCAGACACAGGTTTTACCTTCATTATCCAATAACATTCACAGCAGATGCAAATGTGTAGGTAGTTAATCGTCCCGGGCAACGTTGTCATTCACAAGCCTAATTTGTTTAAAACTTAACTAACATCTTTGATTTCCTGTCAGGAAAGTGTCAACAGCCAGTTCTGTCTTTGTGTGGATTCTTGTTATATTATGATATGATATGGTATGATGTTATGGTTTTTACGCTGTGACTGGCTTGTATTATCCGTGTCTGTGGAGCTTGTTAGCTCACATTCAGCTCACTGTTAGCGCCGCAGATGACTCAAGGTGACCCTTGTGAACTTTCAAACGGCACGTAGAGATAATTGAAGCCCTCCCAACCGCACTGGCGAGTAGGATACTGTTTTAAGAACATCAATTGGATGTGATGCACTCCATTGTACACAAGAGTACTGTGAATTTTGAACAAGAACACAAAGCCAAATGCCTAAATTCTTGTCAGGGATAATACCGCTGGCTTGCAGTTAACCAATTGCGGTATCTCAAGGAAATAGTGAGAACAATGAAGCCTTTCAGGATCAATAAACTGCCAAATGAATTTTCTCTAAATGTGTTAGATGTACTCCCATAATTCTGTATCTCTCCCTGTGACTCCAGTCTGTCAATACCTAATGATTTAATATCAGTCCATTCTTGGCCTCTGACACAATCTGGAACATATTGGATTTGAAGAGCAAGAGTCTCTAAAATATAACTAGAAATAGAACAGAAAACAGCTTTACTTTATTTCAACTTAAAAAATACTGAAGTGGGAGAAAGTTATGAATTGCAATAAGAAAGAGAAACTACTCCTAGACAGCAATAAGATTAAATGGAGAGCAAATGAAGACTTCAAACTACAATACTGAGGTTTTCAAAAGGAGGAATCTAATGACATGTCTTTAATATCTCATTTGCTTCTCTTGGGAAGTATTGAAATGAAACGTACATTTCTTCATTTCTGCAAAACTCCAAAAACTTAACTATGCATACAGTTCACTGCAGTTTCCAGCTGAAATAAACCCTAGAGGCAGTACAACACCAAAAACTTCTATTCCTGTTCACTGAAATTATGATTGTGGGACAGTCTGGCTTATCTTTGCACATTTCCTTGAATAATACTTTGCTAAGCTCAAAAACTAGGGGTGCTCCGATTGATCGGCATCCGATCTCGATCGGTCGATAATCGCTTTGGGATGATTGATCGGCGGTCTCTAAAAAGGCCGATCTCATGAACCGATCGCATGCTGACACATAAAACGCGCACCTGCCGTGAGAGCGAGGGCATGATATGCAGCGACACCGTCTCATTCTCTTTCCAGCGCGGGTAAAATAATTATAATGCTGAAGGTGAGGTACAATTCATATTTCTATTAAATAACTTACGTCTCACAGAAAGTTTTCAAATGACTGCGTAAGTTCACAAACTTCGCGCTCTCTCTCCCTTTCAAAATGCTCAAATGGCTTCATATCATCGCATCTGCACTTAAATCAAGCTGCACAGTTGACAGGATTTGCCACTTGCACAATCGAGGCAGTGTCGCATCGTCATTAAAGTTTATCATTTGCATTTATTTTAGTCTTGCCAGTGTTCAAACCGCTCAGCACTCACGCGCTCTCCAGACGTGAGCGCGCGCCCACACACACACACACACACACACACACACACAGGCCATCTCACAAAAAGCTTGCGAGAACAAATTGCGGTGAAATGGTCAGATACACACAAATGATTGTACTAAATTACCGTCTTGACGAGTATGCACGTAAACCCCGTCGTGACTCGCGAGTGAACGTTTGTGCAACTGCATGTAACCGTATCCGTGTCCGCTCTTAAAGTGACAGCTGTCGAATAAACTGCTGCTGTCTCTGAGTTTCTCTGTCTTGTGTTGTTTGATGAACCTTTATGACACTCACTGCTCTTGAATGACTAACTTTTGCAACCTTAAGTGTAAGGATTAATCTAATTTAATTTATTCAGGGAAGACCAATATAAATTTACATTTGATTTCTTATTAAATGTCTTTAGTATTTCTTATCTCAATACTAGTGTTAGACCTACCTGAAAATTTGTCTTTAAAAACAAAAATGCACTGCATGATCAAATATTTAGGTGATATAATTATATACATTTATTATATACATTTATTTGGGAAAGATGGCCTACAGTAGCCTTATCTCATTTTCTAAAATAAACACTTGGTGGTTCTTCAAGATCTTGACTCTAGCCTATTTCTACAGTTTTTTTTCTCAATACAGTTAATTTAGAGTTAGTTTCATTTCTACAAATGGTGCAAACTCTGCAAGATTATAGATAAAAGATTCCCATTCCCCTGCCATTCTGTGATCGGCAGTGATCGGCAATCGGCAGATCATGATCTTGGTGATCGGTAATCGGTGATCGGCCCCAAAAATGCTGATCGGAGCATCTCTATCAAAAACCTTTAGCATTTTGCAAAAAACACTGAAAAAAAATTATAAAACAAAGATTACTGGAGTACATTTTACAAGTAAACACTATTTCAGTTCTTGCTACTTTAAAATTCAATGTTTAATTCAATGTGTTGCTTGCTGTTTCTTTGCAATTAATTTCGCACAAGAAATTTCTGAGAAAAATGAAAAATTGAAAATTGAAACAGTTTTTCAGTGTAATTTTGCATAAATGTTGCCACAGGCATGCTTTTTCCCCCCCAACAAGACTCTGTTGGTTTCCTGTAAACTTTCAAGAGACCCATTAAACAATTAAAACATATCACATTTCTCATTCAATTCTTCTCAAATTAAATGATCTCTACACTATGCCAAAATGTCAGTACATCAACATCGGTCTCATTTGTTTCTATTTTTATTGGGACTTCCGGCACAAAGCTGCTTGATACTTAAAGCCACCATGAAATCAAATTGGACAATTCTTATTTTTATGGAATATTGCAGTATTTTTTTTTTATTCATGTGCCACCAAGCCCCGCCCTATACTTGTGTTTTTTTTTCAAGAAGCCGTTTCACACAGTTATACGTCACAATAGGCTAAATGATCTACACAATCCCAAAATTTCAGTACATTTGTATCCATTTTTATTGGAACTTCCAACACAAATCTGCTTGATACTTAAATTCACCATGAAATCAGGATGGACGATTCTTATTTTTATGAAGTATTGCAGTATTTTGTTCATTCATGAGCCACCGAAATCTTCAATCAAAACAACTTCCTTCCCTCTTGCAGCGACATCTCTTCTCTTCTCTGATGACGTGTTTACTGGTGCGAGGGCGGGGCAACATGTCACTCACATGAGATCGACCAATAGCAAACCACAACCACCCAATCAATTCCCCGTTGACAAAACAAAGTCCCGCCCTACATTTGTTCTTGTTCAAGAAGCGGTTTCATTCGGTTATACATCACAATACACTAAATTATCTACACAATCCCAAAATTTCAGTACATTTGTATCCATTTTTATTGGAACTTCCAACACAAATCTGCTTGATACTTAAATTCACCATGAAATCAGGATGGACGATTCTTATTTTTATGGAATATTGCAGTATTTTTGATTCATGTGTCCTCATAATCTTAAAGGGGTACTTCAGCGCTGGAAAGATGAATGTATATGTATATTTAAACTGGGTCATTTATGTAGTAGAAATGTGAAATCATTTTTGAATTTGGTGCCTTCTAGACTGAGAAAAGACTATATCTGAGAAACTATATGTATTTTTTGTCTCATGTGGATGAAAGACAACAACTCCCAGAATGCAATTCCTTTGCTCCCAAAGCCAAGGCTACTGGTTATCACTTGCCCACCGCGGCACCGCCCCCACCGTTGTTTTGATTTTCATAGTAATAAAATAAATGTTGTTCAGTTAGAGAATAGACACTACAATTAAAAACTGAACGTGTCTTTTCAATAAAGTGTGAGCGAGCTGAACGAAAGTCACGGCGCAAACGCAGCAGGAGTCAGATTTCCTTCATCACGAGAACGAAGAGCTGAGGTAAGCGCGGCTGTCATTCTTTGCGCGTGTCCAGTCTGGCGCGTTATCAGATCATGCCTATGGAAGCTTAACTTTCATAGGAATTTATTGAAAAGTTGAAACACTCACTTTGCTCCGCACTGCTCTGTTATGAATGCCGAGTGGCAGCGGCCGTGCGCATTTACATTTTGTGAGTGAGATCTCACCCCTATGGGCGGGTTGAAAACATGCGGAACTAGCTCCTACTACTGGCTGTAGTCTCTAGCCTCTGGCCAAAAAATCCTCAGATGATGCAAAATGACGATATTTGCGTCATCGGAGGATTTTTTCCAGAAATAAAATGCATAATTCTCTCGTCTCAGGGGGACATGAGGGGGGGGAAGTACGATAATTCGAATATACTACTGGGTTTCTACTGATACAAAGCTTAATGCTAAATCACTGAAGTAACCCTTTAAATCAAAATAACATCCCGCCCTCTTGCAGCGACATCTCTTCTCTTCTCTGTTTACATGTTTACTGGCGTGAGGGCGGGGCTATCTGTCACTCACATGAGATTGACCCATAGCAAACCACAACCACCCAATCAATTCCCTATTGACAAAACCAAGTCCCCCCCTACATTTGTTCTTGTTTGAGAAGCCGTTCCGATATCTCACAATAGGGAAAAAAAGACTATCGCTATTTCCATTTCATTCTGACGTTAAATGACACGTAACTGAGAACTCAATTAACTCTCCTGAGCGATGAAAGAGCAACGCCTGAGCAATAAAAATACATCCTCTGGGCTGAGTAACACACACAGAAATGCACACACATCACATCCAAATAAAACCAACTGTTTTTCAGTGTCATTTTGCATAAATGTTGCCAATGGCATGTTTTTTTCCCAATAAGACTTGGTTGGTCTCCTTTAAACGATCCATCAGAGATCCATTAAACAATTAAAATGTATCAAATTTATCATCAAATTCTTCTAAAATTAAATGATCTATACTATCCCAAAATGTCAGTACATCAACAGCTGTCTCATAATTTTTATTGGGACTTCTGGCACAAAGCTGCTTGATACTTAAACTCATGAAAGCAAAATGTCCTCATAATCTTCAATCAAAATAACTTATTTCCCTCTTGCAGCGACATCACTTCTCTTCTCTGATAATGTGTTTACTGGTGCGAGGGCGGGGCAACCTGTCACTCACATGAGATCAACCAATAGCAACCACCAAATCAATTCCCTGTTGACAAAACCAAGTCCCGCCCAACATTTGTTCTTGTTTGAGAAGCCGTTCCGATATGTCACAATAGGGGAAAAAAGACTATCACTACTTCCATTTCATTCTGACGTTAAATGACACGTAACTGAGAACTCAATTAACCCTCCAAGGCAATGAAAGAGCAACGCCTGAGCAATAAAAATACATCCTTCTGGACTGAGTAACACACACACACAGATGCACACACATCCATAACACATCCAACTGTTTTTCAATGTCATTTTGCATAAATGTTGCCAATGGCATGTTTTTTTCCCCAATAAATTTTGGTTGGTCTCCTTTAAACAATCCATCAGAGATGCATTAAACAATTAAAACTGATCAAATTTCTCATCAAATTCTTCTAAAATTTAATGATCTATACTATCCCAAAATGTCAGTACATCAACAGCCGTCTCATCATTTTTATTGGGACTTCTGGCACAAAGCTGCTTGATACTGAAAGTCACCATTAAATCAAAATGGAAAATTCTTATTTTTTTATGGAATACTGCAGTATTTTTTTCATGTGTCCTCATAATCTTCAATCAAAATAACTTCCCTCCTTCTTGCAGCGACATCTCTTCTCTGATGATGTGTTTACTGGCGTGAGGGCGGGGCAACCTGTCACTCACATGAGATTGACCAATAGCAAACCACAACCATCCAATCAATTCCCTGTTACCAAAACCAAGTCCCGCCCTACATTTATTCTTGTTCGAGAAGCCTCTTGAATGCATGTCACAATCGGGAAGAAAATATTGCAACTTCCTCTTCACGCTGACTTTAAACGACACGTAACTCAATGAACTCTCCTGAGTGATGAAAGAGCAATAAAATACATCCTCCGGACTGAGTATCACACACAAACACAGATGCACACACATCCAAATAACACCTTGAGCTTTAAATTCTCCCTTATTGTTGAAAAGATGAGAGCAATCCTTCGGTCCGCAGACCACAAAAAAGGACACGACCGGTCGTCACGCGCAACAAGTCGCGGACAACAGCGAGACGTCACCCTTGGTCACTCGAGCTTACGGTGCATGTGAAGGAGGAGGGCCTCCACGACGCTGCCGCACCCCACTGAAGGGTGCTCGGCCCCCGGGGGAGACGGGAAGGGAGGACTATGTGTATTAACCCGAACAGACACCTGCTATTTTTGTGCAGCACCTGCCTGGCTCGCCTGCTGCGCTGCTGTCTGTGTGCTGCAGAGATAACAGGGGGGCTATTCACGGCTAGTCAGTCGGAGAGAGTCAAGCCCTGTCTCACTTTCTCTGTGTGTGCGTGCGTATGTGTGTCTTACTCTCACACACACACACACACCGAGACCTGCTCTGTCGCTCTTTAGCTCTCCCTTTCTGTCCAACAAATGCACACAGATACAGACATACACGAATACAAACCTTATACAAATTCACTATCAATCCTTCTTAAGCTATTCCAGCTCAATCCATGTATCTTTAGGTCTTTCTTTTGCACACACACACACACACACACACACACACACACATAAACGCACACACACTTCAGCCTGTCTGCTGCAGACTGCGGCCAGCTGATCTTGGAAAAGGAAGCATTTCTGTGAAAAATCTTGTTACTGTTTCCAGTTTTGTGAATAACAATCACTCTAACAACGCATCTCACTATCTGCAGGGAACCAACACCTAACAAAATGCACTGTAAAAAAATGAAGTTGTAAAAAAAACAGAGTATGTTTTGCAAGAAAATACTATTTCAGTCTTCAAATGTATTTTCATTCAATGTGTTTCTTTGTAATAATTTCTGAATTTTAATAGCAATTTCGGAGTGAACATTTCAAAGTAAATCCTACACCAATTATTATTCAGTGTGGATATAAAATACAGATCCAACTTATCGTTCTTTCCATTTCTCTCTATTAATAGAGGGAAACATTATTACTACTTCTCATATTATGGGTTAGTGATTTAATCAAACCAAACCCTGAGTCTTGTGTATATTGACTGTATCCAATCATTCTGCTTCTTGTAAGATGACCAGATTTCTGAAATGGAATCCGGGGACATTTCCTATTTGAGTGGCCAAAATATCACTAAAAATCTCATTTGTTATTATCTTTTAATTAAAAACAGGCACAATATATATTTTTCAACGTTTTCTTGTTGTTGTTGTTGTTGTTGTTGTGGGCTCCCTATATTATTATCAACATTAATAAATATTATGATGTAGTTTGATTATTAGGATTTTTGGTCTGGATTTAATACAGCTCAATGCATCCGCAAAAAACAAAACAAACAAACAATGAAAACAGTTAATAGTATCCATTGTAAATAACAAGCATTTCAAAAAAATAATATAACATGACTTAACAAAAACACATTACAAAAATAAAACGTATATATGATTTTATAATTGTATTTAATATTTAAATTTTCACAAGTTTATACTATATAAATTACTTTTTTACTTCAAATGTTTTGTTATGTTTGGGCTTGAAAATAACTCTTCCTATACTTAATTGGTCTTGTTATTTAGCATTTTAGGCTTATTTTAAGCAGAAAGTATGTATATTCTGCACATATCAAACTTTCCTGTTGCGATTAATTGCTGAAGCTTTTATCACGGTATGCGGTATTATCACGATATTGAAATAAGTTGCAAAAAAAGTGTTGTCATACTATAACAGGTTTAATAACTTTCTTATAACAAAAAGAACCAAACATTTAAATACAATAAAGCAATACACAAAAATGCATAAAGTAAACAAATATATAAAACCGATTAAAGTGCTAAAGAATTATAAAGAACAATAGGTAACACTTTACAACAAGGTCTCACTAGTTATTGCGTTAACATCAACAAAGAGCGAATAACTACATTTTTACAGAAGTTATTCTTCTTTGATAGCGCAAGTAAAAAAAAAGCAACTGTTAGTTAGTGTTAGCTCAGGTCCATTAAATAATACAGTTACAGCTTTTGACTTTAATAATGTGTTATTAAATGCTGAAATTTACATTTAACTAAGATTAATAAGTGCTTTAGAAGTATTTTCATTGTCAGTTTGTTAATGAATGAACTAATGTTAAATAATGGAGCCTTAGTGTAAAGCATGCAACTGAACAACAAAGAATCAGAACATATTCAACAATATATAGGGCATGTAATGTATTCCAGATTAGAATATAAAATGTTTAAGTTTGAAAATGAATCGCCTGAAGTCTTTAAGTATTAAAGGATACGACCACGCTCGTATTTTGACCTCACTTAGCGGAAGTTATGGCGGAGCTCAGAGATGATCACGTTCGTCTGATAAGAGGTAAAATAATAGCATAAATACTGCCCGGTTTCTTGCAGAAACTGATCGTTTCGCTAGATAAGACCCTTTTTCATCGTCTGGTGTCGTTTGAAGCCCTTTGAAGCTGCACTGAAACTGTCATTTGGACCTTGAACAGTTTGGAGCCCATTGAAGTCCATTGTATGGTTTTCATCAAAAACCTTAATTTCTTTTTGACTGCAGAAAGAAAGACATGGACATCTTGGATGACATGGGGGTGAGTAAATTATCAGCAAAAGTTTATTTAAAAGTGAACTACTCCTTTACGTATGATTTACTTTACGGTGATGTGATGAGCACCGTAGCGAATACAGAAAACTGAATGGCTGTGTGTTTAGTAGCGAGTGTTTTGTTTACTAGGGTTACCGGGGAAACGGCTGCAGTTCCGTCAGCGCCCTCTGCTGTCAGTGAGTGAATGTGTATTTTCATTCAGCGCGTTCTTCACTCGCTCATGCACGTTGGGTTTGTTTACATCAGTGCGCGTTCCTCTTTGACGTGTTGTTCATTTTAAACGGTTGATGGGTAAAGTATTTTAAAAATGCTAAAAATCTGAATAATTCGTAATAAATAATTATTCACGGTATTTTGAAGTGCCCATGCTAACAATATCGTGCATGTTCATTGTCTACTGCACATCTATTTGTTGCAAGTGTAACTTAATTGTTTAGATTTTTTTATATTTCAGATGTGTGGTAATCCCTGCGTTGTGACCAAGCGGCAACCTCCCCCAGTTTCTCCTGAAGCCGATACGGAAGTGCCATATACTGCAATTCATCGACTGGCCGCTAGGGACAGGCTCCAGAAGGGAGCAGAATCTCATTGAGCCCCATGTTAAAATGGCCAACTTTACAGCAGATTAAAACATGTTTACAGCCTGGTACAAATTGTGTTT
The DNA here is from genome assembly GCF_949357685.1 of Gobio gobio. Classification (NCBI taxonomy): domain Eukaryota; kingdom Metazoa; phylum Chordata; class Actinopteri; order Cypriniformes; family Gobionidae; genus Gobio; species Gobio gobio. Next base: position 52,705,028 of record NC_137102.1, on the reverse strand, counting down.
TTGGTCTATACGGCTAATTTTGCCTTTCATGACAACTGTGAGGGGGGTGAATTTTTTTATAACTCATTTGTTTACATTATATAAAGCATTAAAGTTCTGCATAATTAAGGGCGTGGCCACTTTGAGTGACAGGTGGACAGCCATTCATCTGCTGTCTGTTAGTCATCGTGTCACCTCAGCTCCGCCCCCGTCCCGCCTTTTTGCCCATTTTCTGTTATCCGGGAGGTGACGTCACGGACACTACGTCCATATTTTTTACAGTCTATGGTTGTGACTGCGGAACTTTTGGGGGCAAAACAATCCCGCACCCTGTTGAGGCTCTGTTATAAAGCACATATAAACAGAATTACTTTAATTTAACATGAATAGTTAGTATGTTACTACTTTGAAAGCGATAACAATGTTTCTTTGATATTTGACGATAATGGCGCTCTGCTCTCTGTTACGTTCTTCACAAAGTAGTAGCGGCGCGCGCGCGACCAAGTAGAGTCAGCGTATCTCACAGCGCCATCTATTGGTGAAAACCTACAATTGCTCTTATAACCAGCAGGCTGCCGTATGTTGGTTGGGTACTTTTTTGGCAATATATCTGCGGGTTGTTTTGAACGAGCTGTAAAACGGGGACATTTCAGGGGACAGCTCCAGTCGGGGACAGAACACCAAAAACTGGGACTGCCACCGAAAAACGGGGACGTCTGGTCACCCTAGCTTATTGGGAAGAGGTGTGCTATTACTTTTCTTTGTAAACCAGAGATACGATTTTCACTTGGTGAATGATAAAGTCTCTTTTGAATTGGTCGCCTAGCAACCACCTTAAGCAACACGCTAACAACTACTCTGAGCACCTTTATTAACTGCATAGCAACACCGTGGCAACCACCCGGAACAATCTCGCATCGTGGTGGAGAGTTTTGCAAAGGCAAGCGACAAAATGTACAAATCTAGTTGTTATTTACTGTGCACTGGAGTCAAACACAAGCACTTGAGCTCACGTCATCTAAACAACATGCAGCTAGTTCGCGTTTCCACTGTTATCTGTAGATGTTATCGGCTATCTAAATATTCTGTTCTCCCCTGGAAGTCTCTCGAATGTCCTTTCATATGATTTATTTTTCAAAGTCATGGAACCTATGGACAAAATAAATAAATAATATCAATAAATCATGCAGTGCCTAAGAGGGCAAAGAAACACGTCAGCAAAAAGAAAAACAACAGACAGTTACAGAACAGCTTGTTTTTACAACACCTCAGTATAGGACATTTCTGTCTTTCTTAAGAAGATACTGTCTCACATCCATCCATCCATCCATCATTCTCTGTCTCTCTCTGTGTCTGTGTCTGTCTGTCTCTCTCTCGCTCGCTCTCTCTGTGTACTTTGTGTAATGAACTTGATACTGTTTTTTGTGAATGTTGTAAATTATTTCCGCTTTTTAATGTTTTGGATTGAATTTTGCATAGCTTAGAGGTTTAGGGATTTTTTTTTTTTTTTTGAAAACAGTGTTTATTTATGGGTGTAATATTCTCATGATAAGTGGGAAATCTACACTTTTTCAAATTGTTTGGTTGGTCAAGCAAAATTAGCCATTTGGAAGGCTTATAAATTGAAATGGAGATTAAAAAAACACAAAATTGAAATGGAAGGACAAGAAGTTAACAAGGTTCAATTATTCATGGACTTTGTTGGGTCTAGGATTAGATTAGAATATGAAAATTGATGTTAAAATGAATAATAATCTCCTAATGTTTGTGAAGAAATGGTGTGTAAACAAAGGTTTGATTTTTATAGGAGGTGAAGATCTGTCTGTCTATCTATTTATCTGTCTGCCTGTCTATCTCTCTCTGTCCATCTATCTATCTATCTATCTATCTATCTATCTATCTATCTATCTATCTATCTATCTATCTATCTATCTATCTATCTATCTATCTATCTATCTATCTATCGGTCTGTCTGTCTGTCTGTCTGTCTATCTATCGGTCTATCTATCTGTCTGCCTGTCTGTTGTCTGTCTGTCTGTCTGTCTGTCTATCCGTCTATCCATCTATTCATCTGTCTGTCTGTCTGTCTGTCTGTCTGTCTGTCTGTCTGTCTGTCTACCTGTCTGTCTGTCTGTCTGTCTGTCTATCTATCTATCTATCTATCTATCGATCTACCTGTCTGTCTGTCTGTCTGTCTGTCTGTCTATCTATCTATCTGGCTAGCTTTCCCAAATAATATCAATATATATTCTAAACCCTTTCCTGCATAGTTGGCACACAACTAAACCTCTATAGTCCAATTACTAAAAATAAAAACATTACAATCAATCACTCTATAATCTATTATGGACTAACAATACATACATTTTTACAGCCCTTACTAATGAATGCAAATTAAGAAATATAGGCCAACCATTGTTAATTGTTTATTCAAACTACATTGACTAAATGGTTCATTTATACAACTTGAAAGGCATAATTAAATGTTTCATTAATAATTGTTTCACAATTCATTTAATTATGAATCATTAAATGTTAATAAGTCTATTAGTGAATGTAGAATTTAACATTAACCTAGATGAATAAAAGCCATAACGTATAGTTTAAGATACCGTATGCATCAACACACCGCATTACACTAGACACCATCTGACATCCTTCAAAACAAACCAATTAAGAGAAAACATTCTGAAAGCTTCTTTTGTGGAGGTCCAATGTAAACCACCATATTACCTTCTGACAGCCGCCCTGTACAATGGCACCACCTTTTTAAAGGTTGCTCCCTGTTAAGTTTAAGTTATAAATGGTTGGTTTTCCTAGGAAACAAGGGAGCCAATTCCTCTTAACTAAGCTTATAAATTATGCAAACCTACTAGAGCAACAAACCCAGACAATCATCACATATAGAACGCAAAGGACAAAGGCTGAATTCAGGCAGCGATTGCATTTCAGTCATGCATGTATATCCCAAAGCACATGGTGAAATGATCCCCTATCCTCCAAGCCAATATATGGAAGCTTTGTCTTCAGAAACACTGTTGACATGCGAAACGTGCTTTACATAAGTCTGGCACTGGAGAGGTTTGTTTATTAGCAGCAAGAGCCGCAGAATTATGAAGCATCAGCGGGCCTGGAGTGTGCATGCATTCACAACAATAGGACGATGAACCAGTGAAACCACACCGCCTCAGATCGCTCTCCCCAGCACGTGAGCGAATTACAAAGTAAACAGTTTTGCAAGATATGGATCTTGCATGCATGAACTATGAGACGTGCTGCTGAAATCCAACAAGCCGTAAACGAGAAGGAAAAGAGCCCTATCAACCACGTACACCTGCTTAAAATTCCTATAGGAATGTGAACAGAATTCCAGTCATTATTTCAAAGCAATCCTATAAATAATTGGAATGAAAATGAAACATCACACAAAGAAAAACTAGATTTTTCAGAATTTATGGGATTTCCTTTCAATGTCCAGCAGCAAAACATTGCTTCAGTATAAGACATAGCCCTGCAGATTACACAATATCCAATAATAAGACTCTAACAATCAAAAAATCCTGGGCATCCTATGAATTTTTGTTTATCCTGTTGGACAATACTCCAATAGAAAGGTATTCCTCCAGGCTTTTTGACTAAGGTGAACATATGTAAGTATTACTTGATTAACAATCTTAAGGAATTATTGTGATCTTTCAGAACACATGATTCCCGAAATGACTATTGCAATTAAACAAATGCCCTTCATCAAAAATAATATAAGGGAAATGTTCCACAAACTCTTTGCTTCCATATGATTTCCTTTAACTGCCCAGTAGCAAACACATTATTCCAGTACAACACATTTGTAATTTTTTTTTTTAATCCAGTTGGATTCCAGTAAGGATTCTTATGGATCCCATTAAGTTTGGTTCCAAATGTTATTGCTATATTTCATAAATATCCCTCCAGGTGTTTTTTTTGTTTTTTTTGACTAGGGTGGATATATTTGCTTGATGAACCTTCTACAAGATCTAATGTGCATCATTGTCAGAAATTAACAAGCTGTATATATATATATATATATATATATATATATAGAGTCAGGGGGCAAGAAATATATAATTCATCCTCTGCTTTTTTTCATAATTCCTATTATTTTAGGCCAATAGTTGGGTTATGGGCTCAATGCCTCATCAGACTCTGTGCAGCCAATATGAAGTGTTTGTGATGGGAAAAGATTCAATCAGCAATTAAAACCCTCACAAAATGCCCCTGCACTTCATTTCCTAAATTAAAAAAAAAAGTTAATTTCTGACTCTGATGTGCATTAAACCTATTCCACAGTGACTGGCCGGCTCACCTGGTAAGTTGGATGTCGGTGTGTTTAAATCCTCAAGGTGATGCGTTTCTTCTTGGCGCAGGATGCGGGACAAAGCTGATAATTTCACCTGCCTCTCCTCCAAAGCGATCACGCGCCCCGGGATGACATATCGGTAAAACACGGGCGTCTTTGAGCGGGTCCGGTGCGCACCAGGCGTTTATAGCGCAGTGGGTCCGCGTTCTTCCACCCGCTCACGCAGACACAATGTCCCTTTCGCGACGGGATCCGGTGTGGGGACGCTGCTGCTGCAATTCGGTGAGGATATAACGGGTAGGTGTGGTTGGGTGAACGGACGGAGACAGACAACCGTGGCACGGGTCCAAAAGAGCAGCCCTGCGTTAAGACGCACGGCGCAGTGTGTGCCCGCCCGCTGAAAGCCTTTCAAATGCAGAGGATTCACGTGCATATGAAGATATCAATGTTGGAGGAAATTGATTCGGGGATGGTTAATAACGCCATACATCCTCCTGCAGTCTGGAACGGAGCGTCTCTCCAGCGGTTCCTTTGGCGATGTTCATGAATCAGTCTGTGCGACGTCTGAACTGATATTTACATCCACCGGTCAGACACCGAGCGCTGCGTAAACACGAGCATCATCCGCGGGCTTCAGACTGAGGAACCTAACCATCCGAGAGGGGGGATGGATCTCTCTCTCTCTCTCTCTCTCTCTCTCTCTCTCTCTCTCTCTCTCTCTCTCTCTCTCTCTCTTGCCCTCACACACACGCGCGCGCGCACACACAGAGACACACGCATCAGTTAGGCAACGTATACACCCTCGGATAACTAGATCTAATTAATATCTCAGTTGTTTCTCCTATAGATTAAATGAAACGAAAATTGAGACCAAATTTGTCCCTTGAGAAAAATATCCTATTAATCTCACACGTCCTTGGAGATTCAGCAGATCTCAACAATGTCTCAAACGGTTCCGGAGACATGGGGGGAAATCCCATCCAATTCTTTCAAGACCAAATTATTGGTGACCAAATTTTGGTGAAAGATTTAATTTAAAACGGTTTTCACTTAGAAATGTATAGTTTCATCTCACGTAAATAGCTTACCTCCGTGATCTTTGTTTTATTTACAACTTAGAAATAATTTTTCTATATAGCTATATGATCCATTGCATCAGGAGAACCACCTGAGACAAATTCGATACTTAAATTAAGCATATTTGACATCTCTATTATGTCTTCTAAGATGTGAAAGAACAACCGCAGAGTAATGAGATTTTCAATAGCTACTCAAGCACACCTCCCTTACACTTGTATTGCTATCAAAAACGCTAATTATAATTACAGTCTTAATAAAGATTCCAATTGATTAAAAAAAAACATTTTTTATTCTCTAAAATGATAATCTAGTAATTGTATCCATGTCCTGGTATTTTTATATGGCAATCTTAAGAACCTGTAATTATACATCAAGAACTTCATAAACCTACAAACACACACACACACACACACACACACACACACACACACACATACACACACACACACGTTGAGTTTTCATGTTTTATGGGGACTTTCCATAGGCGTAATGGTTTTTATACCGTACATACCGTATATTCTATCCCCCTACACTGCCCCTGCCCCTAAACCTACCCATCACAGGAGACATTCTGCATTTTTACATTTTCAAAAAACATCACTTAGTCTGATTTATAAGATGTTTTCCTCATGGGGACATAAAAATGTCCCCACAAGGATGAGGATTTCAGATATTGCCATCTTCGTGGGGACATTTTGTCCCCATAACGTAGGGATTACCAGTCCACACACACACACACACACACAAAGAATCGTATGGAGCAAAAACAAAGTAAATTCCTTGCCAAAGTCCCTGTTTGTTCCTTGCTGATCCTAAGGTGTAAAAAATATTTGTTTTAACGACGTAGCCCAAATCCTAACCATAACCATGGATTGCACAAAGTAAGTTAAAATTCTTAGCATATACATATGCAGATCATACATAACATTATGACCTAATATTGTGTTGGTCCCCCTTTTGCTGCCAAAACAGCCCTGCCCCGTCGAGGCATGGACTCCACTAGACCCCTGAAGGTGTGCTATGGTATCTGCCACCAAGATGTTAGCAGCAGATCCTTTAAGTCCTGTAAGTTGCGAGGTGGGGCCTCCATGGATTGGACTTGTTTGTTCAGCACATCCCACAGATGCTCGATTGGATTGAGATCTGAGGAATTTGGAGGCCAAATCAACACCTCAAACTCATTGTTGTGCTCCTCAAACCATTCCTGAACCATTTTTGCTTTGTGGCAGGGCACATTATCTGCTGAAAGAGCCACAGCCACCAGGGAATACCGTTTCAATGAAAGGGTGTACAGGGTCTGCAACAGTGCTTAGGTAGGTGGTACGTGTCAAAGTAACATCCACATGGATGGAGGACCCAAGGTTTCCCAGCAGAACATTGCCCAAAGCATCACACTGCCTCCGCCGGCTTGCCTTCTTCCCATAGTGCATCCTGGTGCCAGGGTGCCAGTTCTGATGCTCCAAGCCCACTGTAGGGCACTTTCAGCGGTGGACAGGGGTCAGCATGGGCACCCTGACTGGTCTGCTGCTATGCAACCCCATACACAACAAACTGTGATGCACTGTGTATTCTGACACCTTTCTATCAGAACCAGAATTAACTTCTTGAGCAATTTGAGCAACAATAGCTCGTCTGTTTGATCGGACCACACAGGCCAGCCTTCACTCCCCATGTGAATCAATGAGCCTTGGCCGTCCATGACCCTGTCGACGGTTCACCACTGTTCCTTCCTTGGACCACTTTTGAGAGATACTGACCACTGCAGACCGGGAACACCCCACAAGAGCTGCAGTTTTGGAGATGCTCTGACCCAGTCGTCTGGCCATCACAATTTGGCCCTTGTCAAACTCGCTCATATCCTTACGCTTGCCCATTTTTCCTGCTTCTAACACATCAACTTTGAGGGCAAAATATTCACTTGCTGGCTAATATATCCCACCCACTAACAGGTGCCGTGATGAAGAGATAATCAGTGTTATTCACTTCACCTGTCATAATGTTATGCCTGATCTGTGTATATACACATACAGTACATACTGTACATACACACACATACATACATACATTAGATACATGTTATTTGAAGCGCCACGTTACTTTCTAAAGGTGATTTACTCTATTTCGATAGCTTCTGTAGACATCAGTGTTTACATTTAACATTTAAACTTTTATCCCAGTAATTATATGAATTATTGTAACACAGAAATATGATACTGTGTGGTTGAAAAAGCGTTTCATACCTGTACATGACAACGCTCTCTCTGGATCAGAACGCAGATCTGAATGTTCGCTGTGATCGTCAAAGGTTTAATAGACAGAAGAATTGTTGTCATTAAGGAATAAGTTTAAACATATTATTGTCTGTGAATACATATGTGACTGTAATACAGAATGTATGTCAGTCAGGGTATATTAAAAAAAAGTATTATTTTCTTTCTGTTCATTTAAAGCAAGAATCCTCACCACAGCATGGACAACAAAGCCTCTTCTCATATCATTTCATTGGACCATCTGTGTTTGTTTTTGGCCACACCTGCTGAAGCAACAATAGACATCAACAGACTGAACCAGTTAATAAATAGAAATAGAAAATAATATTTCATTGTGATCTCATCTCAGATACAGGTCATGACACTGACCTGCACACAAATGACCTATTCACCTACCAATATGTAATTTAACCTGGATTCCATTAACCTGTTGGAGAAAGATTGTTAATGATACATACAACTTGGTTTCTAACTGAAATAAATATCACATGTACATTAATGTTTAAAGGTTTGGGCTCGGTAAATAGAAAGAAGCCTCTTATAATTGCCAAGGCTGCATTTATTTGATAAAAAAATATTACAATTTAAAATAACTGTTTTCTATTTTGCCGAATTTTTAGCATTTTTACTCCAGTCTGCAGTGTCACTGATCCTTCAGAAATCATTCTAATATGATGATTTTCTGCTCAAGAAACAATTATTATTGTTAATGTTGAAAACGTAATGTTTTTGTGGAAACTGTGATGCATTTTTTCAGGATTCTTTGATGAATAGAACATTCAAAAGAACAGCATTTATTTGAGATAGAAACTTTTGTACCATTATTAAAGTCTTTACTGTAATTGTTTGTCAGTTTAATACAGTGCATCCGGAAAGTATTCACAGCGCTTCACTTTTTCCACATTTTGTCATGTTACAGCCTTATTCCAAAATGAATTTTTTTTTTTCCCCTCATTTCTAAAAACAATACCCTATAATGACACCGTGAAAGAAGTTTGTTTGAAATCTTTGCAAATTTATAAAAAATTAAAAACGAAAAAAAAAATCACGTGCTTAAGTATTCACAGCATTTGCCCAATACTGAATGAAGCACCTTTTGCACAACTTATAGCCTCAAGTATTTTTGAGTATGACGCTACAAGCTCGCTACACCTATTTTTTGGGGCTGTTTCTCTCAAACTTCTTTGCAGGACCTCTCGAGCTCCAACGGGTTGGATGGGGAGCGTCTGTGCCATTTTCATATCTCTCCAGAGATGTTCAATCGGATTCAAGTCTGGGCTATGGCTGGGAGCATTCACAGAGTTGTCCCGTAGCCACTCCTTTGTTATCTTGGCTGTGTGCTTGGGGTCGTTGTCCTGTTGGAAGATGAACCTTCGCCCCAGTCTGAGGTCCAGAGCACTCTGGAGCAGGTTTTCATCAAGGATGTCGCTGTACATTGCTGCATTCATCTTTCCCTCGATCCTGACTAGTCTCCCAGTTCCTGCCGCTGAGAAACATCCCCACAGCATGATGCTGCCACCACCATGCTTCACTGTAGGGATGGTATTGGCCAGGTGATGAGAGGTGCCTGGTTTCCTCCAGACATGACGCTTGTCATTCAGGTCAAAGAATTCAATCTGTTTCATCAGAAAAGAGAATTTTTTTTCTCATGGTCCGAGTCCTTCAGGTGCCTTTTGGCAAACTCTGTCATGTGCCATCTGGCCACTCTACCATACAGGCCTGATTGGTGGAGTGCTGCAGAGATGGTTGTTGTTCTTGAAGGTTCTCCTCTCTCCACAGAGAAACACTGGAGCTCTGTTAGAGTGACCATTGGGTTCTTGGTCACCTCCCTGACTAAGGCCCTTCTCCCCCGATCGCTCAGTTTGGCCGGGCCGACAGCGAAGAGTCCTGATCGTTCCAAACTTCTTCCATTTACTGTGAATACTTATGTACATGTGATTTTTTCGCTTTTTATTTTTTATAAATTTGCAAAGATTTCAAACAAACTTCTTTCTCATTGTCATCATGGGGTATTGTTTGTAAAATGTCAGGAAATGAGGCCAGAAATATTGATTTTTAAATATAATATAGTACCTTAATTTGTTGTTGACTTCATTTCATTGCAATTCTTTGTATGTTCATGGTTGAACCTGCAGTAAAGGAAAAGTGTTTGTTAAAAAGCGTAACAGTCCACAAAACGAAGGGCATGTATAAATAATCCTGGGAGTCTAAAAATATATTTTGCATGTAAAAAACAATGTCATTTCAACACTTTAGGTGACTCAGCAGCGTAGACGGTAGTGCTTCATCTCCCTCTGTCACACACGCAGAACTAATTTTCCAGATGGATTCTCGGCTGATTCACCGAGATGTGTGGGATATCTGCTTCAGATTCGGATATATTCACCAGTACGATATGACTCATTAAAGTTTAAAACACTCAAAAGACTACAAACACCTGAAGCACAGGATCAAAAGAACAGGCATGCATTTCTCAAGGGTTGTTCACATCAAACAGCAATGCTTAAATGAGACAAATTAGCAAATTAGTAACACTCAGTACTCCTTAAATAAATAATAATAATAAAACGAGTTTTATAGAAAAACAAGCCCTTTGCAAGAGTGCAAGGCAAATATTTTTTCAGGACTGAAAACAAGACTCTGAAAGCGCAGATATCCCTCAAAGAAACTGCGATCAAAGGGAAAAAAGGAGAGAGGGCAACACTTTTTAGTAATATTCCTGTCAGGCAGGTTTTCATCATCCTTGCTTCTGTTGCATCAGGAAACCATTAAGGGTGATATTTTTAGGCACGCATTGGAACAGATGCTGCTTTGATATGGAACGGGTGAAAAGTATCCGATTCTGACATCTACAAATTGGACACAGGTCAGTGGCAAATCACTCCAGAAAGAGTTTTAGCACAACCCCTGCAAAATGGGAAACCTATGTGCAAATCGCCACAAAAGCCAGCAGGCCAGACCAAAACACTGTAGAGATTTAATGTCAATAAAACAGTTCAGCTAAAAATGAAAAGCCTGTCCACGGTTCTCAAATCTAATTTGTGCATATAGACTCACTGATGCCAAACAAATGAGATTTAAAGGGATGGTTCACCCTGAAATGAAAATTCTGTCATCATTTACTCACCCTCAAGTTGTTCCAAACCTGTATGAGTTTCTTTCTTCTGCTGAACACAAAAGAAGATAGAGTGAAGAATGTCGGTAACCTAACAGTTGACTGCCATAGTATTTTTTCCCCATAGTATGGAAGTCGATGACGCCTATCGACTGTTTGGTTACCCATATTCTTCAAAATATGTGTTTGGGAAATATCAGGACACAAATGTGTATAATGACATGGGTATGACATAGGTATTACAAAAAGAGGGTGAAATATGAGGACGTTCCCCTTGTCCTCACTTTTCAAAATGCTTATAAATCATACAGAACAAGGTTTTTTTCACAGAAAGTGAACTGCGCAGTCTCCTGTGAGGGTTAGGTTTAGGGGCAGGGTAAGGGGATAGAAAATACGGTTTGTACGGTATAAAAACCATTACGCCTATGGAATGTCCTCACATTTCACAAAAACAAACGTGTGTGTGTGTGTGTGTGTGTGTGTGTGTGTGTGTGTGTGTGTGTGTGTGTGTGTGTGTGTGTGTGTGTGTGTGTGTGTGTGTGTGTGTGTGTGTGTGTGTGTGTGTGTGTGTGTGTGTGTGTGTGTGTGTGTGTGTGTTCAGCAGAAGAAAGAAATTAATATTTGGAACTACTTGAGGGTGAGTAAATGATGACGATTTTCATTTTTCCTATCCCTTTAAGAGAGCGATTTTATTTAAATGGATTAAAAATTGGCCTGTTTTTCATTTTGGGATGAACAATTAATTTGAATTAATTTGCTGTGTCGATCTGGGGATGTACAAACAAAGCAATCATTTAATAAAATCACAAAACCACTTGCTTACCGTTGACTCTGAACGTCAAGCTGGGAAAGTATTTTAACATAGAAAATGGCAAACTAGAGCTTTAAGATGATTTTATTTTAAGAGCCATTCAATCTAATTACTTTTTAACTTAACCTCAAAACATTTAAATCGATACTCCTGCGGAGCAGGTAAAAATAGACACACATATTACCGTATCCCTGGAGATGGACCTGAAAATCACAAACAGGTTTATTGAATGTGGGATGTGATTGTTGAGAAGTGGGTAGCCTGACAGGAAAGTGGTGCATCGTGTGTGAAGACACAGATGGATTCTGCCATCTAGTGGTGGACGTCGGTAGGGACGCAGATTCTTACGTGGCCGACTACTGTAACCTTCAGAAACGCAAAAGCTACTTATGATTCCTACTAGATAATCTTGGAATCTTATTCTGAGAATAAGAAACAAGCAACTAGCTTTGCGCAAATCACTGTTTTTGCTTTTGAGGACTTTTGCAATATGTTCGATTAACATGTCTGCAATCACATAAGTGTATAAAAAAAAGAAAGTATTCACAGGGCTTCACTTTTTCCACATTTTGTCATGTTACAGCCTTATTCCAAAATGGATTCAATTCATTATTTTTTTCCTCAATTCTACAAACAATACCCCATAATGACAACGTGAAAGAAGCTTGTTTGAAATCTTTACAAATTTATAAAAAATTAAATAAAAAAAATTCACATAGGCTAAGTATTCACAGCCCTTGCTCAATACTTTGTTGAAACACCCAATTACAGCCTCAAGTCTTTTTTTGAGTATGATGCTACAAGCTTGGCTTGGCTACACCTATTGGATGGAAAACCTGCCCTCAATTAAATTGAGTTTGTCCAAGGAGTTTTTTTTTTTGTATATTTTTGGGCAGTTTCTCCCAAACTTCTTTACAGGACCTATCAAGCTCCATCAAGTTGAAGTAATATACGTTTGAATGACCAAAAGAACCCCATTGCTGTTCATTTTAATCTTTGTAAACACAATTTGTCAACTCTTCGATATTTAGGCATAGAACAAGTAAGAATACCCAGAAGGGGTGGTGATATTAACAAAATTATTTTACAGAGGGAAGCCTTTTATATATACACACTTAATACTCTTTCTCCAAAAGGTTTGAATATGGAGTTTGATTTGAAACCTTTTTTGTGAATATTATGTATTGTTATAAAAATTCTCCTTTTTTGGTTCTTTTTCCTTGCTTCTAAATTGTTTAAGATGATATTTTTAATTACATTTGGGTTAGGAAATTATGTTTTTTTTTTCTTTTTTGGTTGTGTCTATTATTTTGATTGGATGATTGGGTAATCAGCTCATTAATGAGGTCAGGTGTGATGGTTCACACAGATACAAATTATACCTGTTTGTACTTGTTGTTTGCCTGACGAAGACACTTTTGGGTCGAAACGTTGCATGTTTTAATAAATCTTTGGGAGCAGAATTAACAGTGTGCAGATTTTTGTTTACTTTGATTTATTCCTTATTGAATCTGGCGCCTGTAAAAGTTTCATTGGATGTGCGCACAATTCTTCCTCTTTACAAGTGTCGGTGCACAGCCATTTTCAGATCTCACCAATCGAGATGTTCAATCGGGTTCAAGTCTGGGTCACTGAAGGATATTCACAGAGTTGTCCCGTAGTCATTATCTTCGCTGTGTGCTTGGGGTCGTTGTCCGGTTGGAAGATGAACTTTCGCCCCAGAGCGCTCTGGAGCAGGTTTTCATGTCTCTGTGTATTGCTGCATTCATCGTTCCCTTAATCCTGACTAGTCTCCCAGTTCCTGCCACTGAAAAACATCCCCACAGCATGATGCTGCCACCACCATGCTTCACTGTAGGGATGGTATTGGCCAGGTGATGAGCAGTACCTGGTTTCCTCCAGACATGACGCTTGCCTTTCAGGCCAAAGAGTTCATCAGACCAGAGAATTTTCTTTCTCATGGTCTGAGAGTCTCAGGTGCCTTTTACTGAGGAGTAGCTTCCGTCTGGTCACTCTACCATGCAGGCCTGATTGGTGGAGTGCTGTAGAGATGGTTGTTCTTCTGGAAGGTTCTCCTCTCTCCACAGAGAAACGCTGGAACTCTGTCAGAGTGACCATAGGGTTCTTGGTCACCTCCCTGTCTAAGGCCCTTCTCCCCCGATTGCTCAGTTTGGCTGGGCGGCCAGCTTTAGGAAGAGTCCTGGTGGTTCCAAACTTCTTCCATTTACGGATGATGGAGGCCACTGTGCTCATTGGGACCTTCAATACCGCAAAATTTTTCTGTACCCTTCCCCAGATCTGTCTCTCTATACAATCCTGTCTTGGAGGTCTACAGACAATTCCTTGGACTTCATGGCTTGGTTTGTGCTCTGACATGCACTGTTAACTGTGGGACCTTATAAAGACAGGTGTGTGCCTTCCCAATCCAGGTCCAAACAACTGAATTTACCACAGGTGGACTCCAATCAAGTTGTAGAAACATCTCAAGGACAATCAGTAGAAACAGGATGCACCTGAGCCAGTGTTAATTTCGCTGACCAATAATTCGTCATCATTTTCGTCAACAATCTTTTTTCACTGACGAAAACGAGACGATAACTAAATAAAAACTAGTGTTGGAAGACAAAAACTATGACGAAAACGTACTGTTATTTTCGTCAACAAATAAAAACGAGACGAAAATGTTAGGGAGGGACGATTAGGGATCCAGTCAGAACTGATGTCCTGTTTAACAGATGCGCAGATTTGATTTGAACGTGCTGATCTAACCGCTAGAAAACACGGAGCTGTACAGGCTCACGCATACCCAATCCAGTGCTCCAGAGCGGCTCACAATCATTGAATAACACACATTTATGCCAGGCAATTGTTTATGAACTAATGCTGATGAATAATGACAATGTTTACTTTACGATGTTTATATAGTAATAGGTTTTAGACGGTTGTAACAACTAACAATGCATATTTTATCTCCTGAACTTGAATGAGCTCCTGCAACTGCAATAGTAAGGCGCAGACATTTCAAAATAAGAGTCAATGTGTATTTCGAGCTCGTTTATAATTAAAAGTCACGCATTATATATTCGTTTTTGCTTACACAAACTGTATTTCATTTCATTCCCATTTAATTCATAGTCAGGAGGAAAAAACAGTATTTGACACATATTCAATAAAGTATCACGGTTAAATAAAACCTTTAAAAAAATCTTCATTACTTGAAATTAAACAAATGTTAACTGAAATTAAAAAAAATAAATAAACAAACTTATTTGAAGCTTTAGCTTAACCTGATATTGCCTACTAACTAAAAGAGAAATACAAAGTTATACAAACTATATAGATGTTTTTAAAAAAACAAAAAAGTGATTTGAGCTCTTTCGTGTATTTTTCCTGTAAAAAACAAAATGATGTCAAAATGTCAGTTCAAGCGACAGTCGGTTATGTAATGCTGAAATACTTAATGTATTACAATTTAACTAAACTCATTAGATTTTAGGAGATCAAATCTACTGTAGATTTAGTCGACTAAAATCTTAAAGGGTTAGTTCACCCAAAAATGAAAATTCTGTCATTAATTACTTACTCTCATGTCGTTCGACACCCGTCAGACCTCCGTTCATCTTCGGAACAGAAATGAAGATATTTTAGTTGAAATCTGATGGCTCTGAAAGGCCTCCATTGGCACAATGGCACTTTACACTCAAGACCCTTAAAAGGTACTAAAGACGTCGTTACAAAGTCCATCTCACTACAGTGGTTCTACAATAACTTTATGAATCGGTGACAATAGTTTTTGTGCGCAAAAAATCCCTAAATAACGACTTACATAGTGATGACGATTTCAAAACAAGGCATCATGAAGCTTCGAAGCGTTATGAATCAGTGAGCCTTTCAGAGCCATCAGATTTCAACTAAAATATCTTCATTTGTGTTCCAAAGATGAACGGAGGTCTTACGGGTGTCGAACGACATGAGGGTAAGTAATTAATGACAGAATTTTCATTTTTGGGAGAACTAACCCTTTAAGATATTTAGTCGACTAAAACTAGACTAAAACTAAAAACCATTCAGGTGACTAAAATATGACTAAAACTAAAATGGCATTTTAGTCAAAAGACTAGGCCAATGACTAAAACTAAATAAAAATTTGCTGTCAAAATTAACACTGACCTGAGCTCAATTTTGAGTGTCATGGCAAAGGCTGTGAATACCACCCACTGCTCCGGGGGGTTAATAAAGGCCTTCTGAAGCGAATCGATGCGTTTGTGTACGGCAAAAAAATATCCATATTTAAAACTTTATAGACTAACATAACTTCCGGTGGAAAGCCGTACGCAATTAGACTTGTTTTGCTCTATCCTTTGCCCTTCTGTGTTCGTCAATATGCATGTGTCAAGGGTTACTCTTTCACTGTAAATCGATGCATACGGTGGTCCGCCAGAAGTTAGTTATTTTAGTCTATAAAGTTTTAAATATGGATATTTTTCTGCCACCGTTTCAGAAGGCCTTTATTAACCCCCGGAGCCGTGTGGAGCAGTTATATGATGGATAGATGCACTTTTATGGACTTCATAAACGAAACAATTCACTGCCATTATAATGCTTGGATTAGCCAGGACTTTTTTAAAATATAACTCCGATTTTTTTCGTCTGAAAGAAGAATGTCATATACACCTAGGATGACTTGAAGGCGTGTAAATTATGGGCTAATTTTCATTTTTGGGTGAACGAACCCTTTAAGAATAAAAATAATAAATCAGCCGATATTTAAGATCATCATCAGCGATTAACAGAAGTGTTGCAACTAAACAGTCACTGTAAAACCCATATCATTCAACCACTAATCTGCCAACCTATGAAAATAAATATAAAAATACAGCTGTGACTTTACAGCTTTCCTTTATTACTCAACCACAGTACATCACATTTTCCAGCTAAAAAAAAAAAAGTTAAAAAGAAAACATTACCCAACACACACAATGCATCTTACATCATAGGGGGACACACCATACAGACGTGTACCTGGAAATATACAGTAATTTTCTTGCAGATCTCGATACAGATATGTGACTCTGCGTGACTAGAAATACAGCAAATTAGCTTTATATCGCTATACAAAATTGTGAGTCGGCATACAGGATTTTAGAGTTTTCAGATAAGGTTGTGCTACGTCACTTTAAATGATCATTATGTGGAGTTTCGTGTGAGTCTGGCCGAGTAAATCGACTCCGTCCAGCTCTCACAGTCTAAGGTTTGACATTATTGCTCGGTTGTTCAGAGAATGTGAATACTAACCCTTTTTCCTTAGAGCTCTAAAAAGCAAATAAAAAAAAACATCCTACCATTCTTTTCATATATTATGCTAATGTGAACTATTTAATCTCGGAAAGTCATACTATACACTGAAATTTGCACACTATAATTAATCCATTTTCATTTCGATCTATTACATGCATACTGAACACACCACCTGCTTTAACACAAAGTTTGCTATGCTCATTATGAAGCAAAACATTTTTTTTTTCCTGCAGTCTATGGTTTTTAAGACGAATTTAAATCTGATTTTGTTTTATTGGCAGCATTTTGGTGACATGCAGTGTGTTATCAGCTAAGGTTTTGCCAGATGAAAGCAAAAACTGAAATGTTCCTGAGTACACACTTCATTTTACAGGTCTTAAAGAGGTCTTCAAAATCTTAAAGGGATAGTTCACCGAAAAATGAAAATTGTGTCATCACTTACTTACCCTCAAGTTGAACCAAACCTGCTTTAGTTTCTTTCTTCTTTTGAGCACAAAATAAGATATTTTAAAGAATGTTTGTAATCAAACTGTTGACGGTAGCCACTGACTTCCATAGGGGAAAAAAATACTATGGAAGTCAATGGTTGCTGTCAACTGTCTGCCTATACCAACATTCTTTAAATTATCTTCTTTTGCGTTCAACGGAAGAAACTCACACATTTGGAACAACATGAGGGTGAGTAAGTGATGACTATTTACATTTTTGGGTGAATTATCCTTTAAGAACTACAGACATCAGGATAAAAAGCAAGGGGGTGCATAGCAAACAAGATTTTAAAGAGGCCGCAATGCCCCTTTAAAGGAATAGTTCGCTCAAAAATGAACTCTCATCATTTACTCTCCCTCATGGTGTTCTAAACCGGTCTGACTTCTTATGTTAAAGAATTTCAGAGCTGCTTTTTGAACTATTAAGTATTAAACATAAGCTGTAATCATTCGCTTTGTATTAGAATTGATAAAAATGTAAAGGGATAGTCCGCATATACATGAAAATTATGATATTTACTCACCCTCATGTCATTCCAAACTTGTATGACTTTCTTTCTTCTGTGGAACGTAAAAAGATATTTTGAGGAACGTTGGTAATCAAACAGTTTCTTTTCCGACAAGAAATACAATGGAAGCTAATGGGAACCAAAACTGATTGGTTACCAACTTCCTTTAAAATATATTCTTTTGTGTTCAGCAGAAGAAAGAAATTCATACAGGTTTAGAATGACACAAGGATGAGTAAATGACACAACTTTCATTTTTGGCGGACTATCCCTTTAAATGTGTTTGACTTCTAATATTCCAAAATGATCCTTTTATGGTCCACAGAAGAAATGATGATTTTCATTTGTGTGTGAACTATCCCTTTAAGTGAAAAAGGCTAAAAAGACATACCTATCCCTTTAAAAACAGCTCTTAAACAGTGAAAGGCTTGTTTAGATTATAGCAAAGACATATCAACCTTATAAAAATAGATCTGGAAGTTCTTGTTAAATATCCACTGAACACACAAGAGCATGTCTATTACAGCGAGGCTGTTTTACGACAGAAGTGAACGCTTAAATAGCTCAATATACAAACCATTATGCGATAAGAAATAGCAAAAAACGTGATTCAATGACCTAGCATGCGGTAATATTAAAAAACCCGTCACAGTTCTTCCTCTCGCAGACATAAACACAGACAAGAGGTCAGCGGTGGATGGAGGTCACGACCCCATTCTGAAACGGCTCAGAAAACTGTCAGTCAGACTGGGGTTGACTTGGGCGTTAAGGTCAGAGGTCATTTATGCACCATTACATCAACGTGCACAAGCTAAGAGGGGAACTCGATGTGAGAAGAACAGGTGTAGTGATCTTTTGGGTAGAAAGTGAGGTTTCCTGTCGTTCTCAGGTGCTCACAGTGGGCAAAATTACATCTATTGACCTGCCACAATTCAGTGTGTGGGGACAAAGGGGGAAAAGGGATCACAAAATGAAATATTTACAAATTCATTCCTCATTTTTGGGGCTGGAAAAGCCAACTACTTCATTGTGACACTTGTGTCGTGATTCAATACATCACAAAATCATATCGTTTGGAGCAGGGAGGAGTTTCAATCTTCCCCGCACGTTCACTTTACTTGTTTTAGAGTTTTTGCTTTTGGACAATTTAGACAAAATGAATGAATGAATACACACAAAAAAAAATCGTGATGCACTGCAATTCAAAAGTTTGGGGTCAGCAACGTTTTTGCTCACCAAGGCTGTATTTATTCTTATTGCAAAAAGAAAAGAAAAAACCAAGGAATTTTGCTGCCGTACCGTGGGTGCTGCGGCGCAAGGATATTACGCAGCGCCTGAAAAAAGTCCCCAGCACGCTCAGTGCAAGCAGGTTGTTTATGTTGACGGAAATTAACCTATTTCAGGCGCTGTGTAATATCATTGCGCCGCTGCAAAGTTCCTTGATTATTACGCAGGAATGCTAAGCTAGGCTAGCGGTGGGTGCGTCAGACAGAGTTATGGCACGCACGGAAATGAGAATGGTACACTCTAAAAAAAAAAAGGTTCTATATTGCACCAAAAATGGTTCTTGGCTCGTAATCATAGGGGAACCTTTTTTAGTGCTATATAGCACCAATTTTGGTGCTTCAGCGGTTCTTCAGTGGTTCTTCAGCGGTTCTTCAGAGGTTCTTCACCGGTTCTTTGACTAAGGTGCTATATAGCACCTCTGAAGAACCACTGAAGCACCAAAATTGGTGCTATATAGCACTAAAAAAGGTTCCCCTATGATTACGAGCCTTTTTTTTTAGAGTGTATGCGTGGACTTATCTAACTCTTAGGGATACGGTGAATAAGCTAGTCGGTGTGTTCCTTTAAAGCATACTTGCTGAAAAAAGTATTAATTAATATTTAAATCTTACTGATCCCAAACTTTTGAAAGGCAGTGTATGTCCATATGTCACATCCTTGAAAACAGTGTTGGGACTCCTTTTTATAATCATAGGGAATCAAATGGACCAAAAAAAACCAACAAAAAAAACCCAGAAGACTCTTGATAAAACGAAACCTGTAGAGACAAACACTACTAGTCAGTCAAAGGTCTGGACAGATTTAGTGTATGTATAGAAAGTGACAAAATATATAATAACCACAAAAAAAAAAAAAAAAAAGTGTAATCAAAAAGCTGCTTCTTTGTCTAGATTCCAGCTCTGGACTCTGGATATTCATCAACCAACTTCATAAGGAGCATCCTAGGACGGTTTTTAAACACTATTGAAGGAGTTTGCATGCATGCTGGACACATCACTATCTGGTCTGACACCTCCATTAAAAAAAAGAACATTAAGATTTTAGCGTTGTAAAGAAACGTGCACAGTTTATATTTGTCTAATAAAATCTAATTTCAAGTAGCCTAGAAAACTAGACGCACCCTAGCGGCAGCAAATCTAATTTGCAGCCAGGGTAGTCTAGCAACTCTCCGTTGGCTTGCGAGCTGGAAAAAACCCAACTCTGGTCAGGCCAATCACATCGTGAATAGAGTGGGTGGGCGGTCTTAACATAATGACGGCAGAGTTGCAACGGTTCGGTGTGCTACTCGTAAACAAAGAAGCTGGCGAACAGCGGTCTTTTCGAATCGGCTTTGAATCGCCTGCGACTCTGGAAGACTTGGAGTTAAGCTTTTCTTTGAGAAAAGAACAAAGAACGGGACTGAAGTCATTCTTAAGAAAGGAAGATGTGTTTGGAGTTTTGCCGACTGGATACGGCCATAGTTTAATCCATCAACTAGCTCCGCTTCACCTTCTTCGTTGCTCTGGTTGGTTGTAGCGCTATCCTATTGCGTGCAGAGGGGATTTGAAAGACAACCGTTTATCCCGCCCCTCAGATTGAGCCCTGCCAATGGTGTGTTCCCAGACCCAACATCTTGATGTGGGTCTGGCTTGTCAGGCTACATTTCAAGCATCGAAGCCTTCAGAACAAAACGTTTTTAAAATCATGACAAACAAACTCACTGTCCAAACTTTTGACTGGTAGTGTATATCTCTAGACGTTCAAGTTCATCAGAGGCTCTGTTTACACCTAGTATTAAGAAGCGTTTTGGTCGATCAGATCACAAGTAGACGAGGTAAACACATACCCTTTTGTCCATTTTCAACAACTTCTGTCCTGATTTCTTAGAGGGGAGGGTCGATGGGCAGGTATATGTATGGGATTTTTCATATCTTCCGATCTAATGGACAAAATTAGCTCGCACAATTTACATACGAACGCACTAAAGACGATGGAAAAGCATAGAGAGCGTCAGCTTTTCATTCTGCTCTGATAGCCAAAAGCTGTGAGTGCGTGTTAGAAATCAGGAATGGTGCAAGAACATTGTGCTTGATACGTTTTTTCATCTTCAAAACAAACTTGGGTCTTAATGCCGAAAAAGTTTAAATCCCGTCTGGTTAGCGCGCTTCCCACAATTTTTATGCGCTTCCCTAATGTTTATGCATTAGGTCAGTAGGTGGTCTTTTTTGGCTGTTCGAACACATTCGATCACATGAGCGTTTACACTATGAAAGTAGTCTCGCGTAGCCAGACCTTCAAACTGACGGCAGAAGGTCTAGACAAGGGGTTTTCAAACTTTATCATGGCATGGACACCCAAATATGATTAACCTTGTATGAGGGACCCCCTTCCTAAAATCCATCTATATATATCTATATGAAAAAACAGAGATAAATAGTAAGTGTGACATTATAAATACAACATATTGCTTCCAAACACACTGGCTGTATGTATAAACCCGAAGAAGACATTTTTTAAATTAAAACTTATTTTTATAAGCAACTTTCACAATAAATGTATGTGCAGCTTACGTGCTGCATTAAGAATACTGCCTTACAACACCAGTGAGCAAGATAAAGTGGACTATAGTGAGAAAAACTCACTAGAAAGATACAAAGCAAACATATACAATTCTGGAAAGTATGTTTACGGCAAGAAAGGAGAGAAACATTTAGAATGTAACGGGTAGAATGTTCGTTAGACTTTATACATTTTTTGCTTCGTCTTTTTATTCTCTGAAGTGTTCTGGGGACCCCTTAAAAACCTTCTGGAGGACCCCTGTGGGTCCCCGGACCCCAGTTTGGAAACCCCTGGTCTAGATTCTATCGCAGCTTTCATTGGTCTAGGACTGCTCAAGAGAACATTTGACTGACATGTAATGCAACCAATCACCGTTTTGTTCCTCGTCATATTTAGGGGCGTGGAAATGTAAAGTCGATGTCCCTGCAATAACAGACCGGCGTGCATCTATAAATCACTCATTCACAAACGTTGTTCAAGTTGTTCAACAATGGAGCCGCGAACTTTACATAGTTTTGAAAATCCCGCGTTTAGTTGATCCTGGTAAGCGCTTAATGTCACAGTTGTAAACACGACGGCGTTATTCTTCTACGAGGGAGTTTGCCGTCACAGCATTTGTTTCTAGGCGGACCGTTAAAGAACGCAACACACACGTCTCGCCGACATCCTGTAGAAGCAATCAGATGACGACTTCGAAACTTCTGAAGCGTTTCCAGATAAGTGTGCCATATGCAACAGACGTTCAGCCTACGGTCAGTCTGAGACTGAGACTTCTACGAAAGCAATCCAGTCAAATGCGTTTTCGACTACCTCTGAAAGTATTCGAAAATGGACACGTTCGAAACGTTTTAGACCCCATTTACACTTGTATTTAGCGTCATCCACTTGTGATCCAATCGACTGAAATGCAAAACAGGGCCAGAAGGTTTCAATGAAAACACATTCACACACACAGCAGATGGTCTAAAAAAGGTTGAGAACACACACACACACGCACATTCTTGTACATCTCTCTTTGTGAGGACATTCATTGACAAAATGCACTCTCTAGCTCCTTACCCTAGCCATCACATCATCACAAGTGCCTAACCTGAACCCAATTATAACATTATCCCTAAAACCAAGTCTTGACCATAACACAGGTCTTTAAAGGAGTCTCAGAAAGTGAGGAACGGCCCGAAATATCCTCACTTTACTCTCTTTGTTGTCACTCCAATGGTCTAAAACTCAAACCGGTCCTCACAGAGATAGTTGTACAAGTACAAACACACACAGAATCTGTCCAGCAGAGAGTTCTTGTCTGAAAAGGTGGTGATGCTGTATTTTAAAACAGACTGGTCATCTGCCTACCCACGAGACCTAACAAAAGGGAAAGTACATAAACAACCACAAGATAAGAGCTTCATAAAGAGATATTAGTTCTGTTCAAATGACATTTCATTTGTCCTAGTCACAAAAATCACAAGCCAAATCAACTGCGAGCGAGTGCCTCAGATGTCCCGAGGTCCTTCCTGAGACCGACGCTCACACATTCTGATCTTTTCAGTGTGAAGTCGAGATGTCTTCTCAGTAGAAAACTCAGCTCCAGGCTGATAGAAAGAAAGAGACTGCAGTTTATAGAAAAACAAACCCTCCAGAACTGAATTCTGTTTGTTTGCTTTCCATACATGTCGACCATTTATGGATGCGAGCACAGGCCTGAAAGATCTGCCTCTCTTGATGTCGAAGGGTGCGTTTACTGCGCAGCCACTTCCTGGCTGATGAACCGGCGCAGGCGTTCCAGGTACTGGCTGTACAGCTCGATGTCGTTGTGCCCGGCTCCTTCGACCCACAGTGGCTCCACGGCCTTCGGGCAGCGCTCAAACAGGGCCAGACCATGAGAGAAATCAATCACTTCATCCTCCGTCCCATGGATGATCAGCACTGGAGATGTGATTTTAGACACCTTCTCAATGCTGAGAGAACAGAAAAAGACAACAAAAGGCCATTAAAAGAACAGTCCACCCAGAGATGAAAATCATGCCACCATTTACTCTACCCAACGCAGTCCCAAAACAGCATGACTTATTTATTTCTGTGGAACTTACCATAAATGGACATTTGGAAGAACATAACAGTCCTTATGCAATTATACTTTAAGGGCATTGGAGCGTTCAACCTTCAAGGACATAAAATAACTATAAACAGTCTATTGTAATTATTTTTTTATATATTATGATAGGTGTTTTACCACAAGTGAAAGGTATTGCTATTTGTCCCTCTCTATAAGCTGTGACGTCAAAGATGCACCATCCATACTAGCAGAAGGATAATCACAGGTACAGTCCTTGCATAAATGGAGACTTACATTCTTATATCTTATTGGGTCGTGAGACATGTTTGAAGACAGCATTTTTTAAGAAATAAATGACATAAATCTCACCAACAACATCAAACCTGCGCATCAATTAAGTTCAATATTACTGCATGATGACCATGAGGGCCTATTGCTTAAAAGGGGACCCATTATGATTTATTATTTTGGGGTCTACTAGAATAGGTTATGCTTTATTTTACAAAAATTCCATTATTTTTCACATATTATACATTATTGAAGCACCTCTCTTGCCAGTCTGTCAGTAACGCTCTGTCTAGTGCCTGTCTCTATGAAGCCCCTCCTTCCAAAAAGCACACTGTGCTCTGATTGGTCAACCGTTTCTAGCCCGTTTCAGAAATTAACCAGAAGTGCGCGTTTCAACACACTAACGCAACGCAACTCAACCAGGCCTCGCCCTTTTTTGCGTATGCCTTGGGTATTTAGAATTATTTAAATCAGGAATATTGTGACGCTTTATTTCCAGGAAGAAAACTCAAGACTACAATTACACACTAATGGCCGTAACCAGGGTTTAAAAATAAGCAAGGTATGGGGCTGAGTGTTAAGAATTGTCCAATAAAAACTACAAAGAAACTTTAAAAGATCTGTCTCTTTCCAATCTCTATCCTCCTCCTCTTCCTCCCTGTTGTGCTCCTCTTTGTCCTCCTTTTTGTCCTTTGTCTTCCTGGTCTTTAAATTTAGGCTTTTTTTAAAAAAAGAAATACTTCTAATGCATTTTGTCAGAACCTCTTTGCCCATCATAGTAGACATTATTGAGTGCACTCATTCTATCAATAACGAGTGTACAGTCGATGAACACACAACGGCTGTCTGAATTCACTCTTTCGTTTTCATAAGTGAACTATATTAGTGCACTAGGGGTTTCGGGGGCGATTCAGCCACAGTCTCTCACTTCCGCCAATGATTTTGATGACATCACTCTGCACTTCAGCTTCTCATCATTATAAATAGACATTGAAGCTGCGGCTAAAAGCGGTCACTTTTTCACACATTTACTATTTTCTACATGGTGAATGGCGCATACGCACTAATATAGGGGATATGTAACAATTTAGAATGTAAATATGCTTTCCATTGTTAGGGCGAATGAAGTTGGGGCGAATGGTTTCATGTTAGCATCACAAGAACCACCGCAGGGCGTGCACAGTCTGCTCCAGTCCAGACACGATAGCACAGAGCGGATCATATATGCTAGTCGGCATGGACCAGAAAAGGCAGAATTCTGCACAGAAAGCTGCATTTTAAAGCAATAATGGAGGAGATTAGAAGGAAACTGCAGCTTTACAGAGCTCAATTTGTCTGGCTATCACCAGACCAAGCTCAATTTAAGATTGAACATTGGTCTGCGGAGTCTGCTAAGTCTCAGGGTGACCTCCATCACCCTGAGTGTTGGAGCTCCACAGGGCTGTGTGCTGAGTCCCCTGCTCTACTCTCTCTACACCCATGACTGTTTGTCCACACACAGCTCCACCTCGATCATCAAGTTTGCTGATGATACTGTTGTCCTGGGTCTCATCTCCAACAACAATGAGACGGCATACTTGGACGAAGTGGAGCAACTGACATCATGGTGCCAGGACAACTGTCTCTCTCTGAATGTTAACAAGACCAAAGAACTGATTGTGGACTTCAGGAAGAGACAGCATCGGTCATACTCCCCTCTCATGATCAGCGGGACACCGGTAGAGAGAGTGAGCAGCTTCAAATACCTGGGTGTGAACATCTCCGAGGATCTGACCTGGACTACACACATCCAGACACAGGTGAAAAAAGCCAGGCAAAGACTGTACCACCTGCGCCAGCTGAGGAAATTCAGGGTTTCACCAGCCATCCTGAAAACTTTCTATCGAGGGGCGATAGAAAGTGTCCTGACTCAGTGCATCACAGCGTGGTACGGGAACAGCACCAGTCACGATGGCAAAGCCCTGCAAAGAGTGGTGCGCTTATCCGAGCGCATCTCAGGCTCAGCTCTCCCGTCTCTGCAGGACATCTACACCAAACGCTGCAGAGGTAGAGCTACTAAAATCATCAGAGACATTAATCACCCTGCAAACTCTCACTTCACCCTGCTGCCATCTGGTAAGCGCTTCCGTAGCCTGATGGCAAAGACTGAAAGACTCAGGAGGAGTTTCTTCCCCCAGGCCATCAGACTCCTGAACTCAGTCACGTGACTTCACTTCACCCCGCACACGCATAAACATCCAGTTTATACATTAACATCCACATACTGCCATTGCACTGCACTTTACTTTCCTATTGTTACTGCGTAACAACCTGTAATAAACCTTGCACATTATACTTCTTTATATATACATATATATATATTTATGTTAACCACTTATTTCTAAGTCTACAGTTTATCTCACTTATCATATCCACTTATTTTTTTATATTTTTATATTTTTATTTTTATATTTTTATTTTTATCTTATTTCCTATTTTTATCTTTTACTTGATTTATTTATAATTCTACTTATGTTAATACTTTTTATTCTAATTTTATTCTATTTCTATTTTAATTTCTTGTAACTGTTATTTGCACTGTCCATGGAGCGGACCTGTTTACATTTCACTGCCAGTTGTATATTGTGTATATAACTGTGTATGTGACAAATAAAACTCTTGAATCTTGAATCTCTTGAATCTTGAATCTATGTATTTTCTACTGCACACGAGGCATGATCAACGAGCATAATTCAAATGACTCCGTACACAATTGGATAGTCCTTCAAACTATCAGACCACAAGAGGCGTGATCAACGGGCAATGACCCATCGCTTCTCTATCCGTCATCGTGTTAAACCTACCAATAGTACCCCAGGTGGATAAGCCAGTCTGTGATTGGTTCCCGCAAAAGTTTAACAGAAGCAGTAGAAATTAATGTACAGGTTTCCAGACTGAGTTGCAGGGCGAAATCAAATCGCCGGCAGATCAGGCTGGGTTTACCTAGTCAAGAGCTCAATGGTTCTGGCCGAGCTGTGATATAAACTAAACGCTATTGGCTATTTAAAAAAAACAGGAGGGACTGTTTGTTGTCCCACCCGGTCTTCCTGTTTCAGTGGAAATTATGTCAACATATTGAATAATGCTGCGCGTTTCAAGGCACTTTAGTGGCCCTTTAAATATTTTTTTAACTGATCGGTATCAGCTATCCTAATACTGCATTCAAACCAAACACGAATAGAGCGTCAGGAGCGAGTAATTTCAATGTTAAGTCAATGGAAAGGTGCGTTGACGCGCGTCTGGAGGTCCTGCGGCGCGATTCCACCTCATTCGCGCGTCCAGTTCAAAAATTTGAACTTTGCCGTCAATTCGCGCCGCGTTAACCAATCAGGAGCCTGCTTGCTGCTGTCATGTGGTAAAGTGACGTGATGAGAAACCCTGCATAATTTAAAAATACTACTATTGTGTAACAAAATGAGGTTAAGATTTTTTCAGGTGAGAATGTAGTTGTTTAAAGCTCAAATCAATTATAAAGAGAGCGCCTATTTAAAAAAATTATAATCTTGCGTTTTTGGAGTTGTAAGATCCAGGCGATCACCGGGCACTCAGCGTTCATTAACCCCGGCGAGAGCAGCCTTTCCTCGGACTGTCCTTCTGACGTTTGCCGCTGGCTCTGATGTCCTGTAGTGGTTCGTCTTGTGTAGATCTAACGGGCGATCTTTGGTGTCATGAGTCTATAATTTGCTGTCTGCCAAATCGTTTTGACTGAGGGCAAAGAGAAGTTTCATAACTTTATTTTTTAAGGATATTTAAATATACATGCAGTGAAGATAATGTAGGAGTTGCCTGGACCACATTTGTGTGGCTATTTTATATATATATTTTTGATGAAAATGCAAAGAGGCAGAGTGGTGTTTTATGAAATATTTCTCCTGGAGCGCCTTGAACGCGCGTCTATTTTGCTTCAAACGATTTATACACGCGTCCAATTCGCTGTGGACACGCGAATGGATTCAAAATGTCCAACTAGACGCGGTAGACGCGATTTTGGCGCTCTATTCGCGTTTGGTGTGAACACTGACATTTTATGTCAGCTATCACTAGAGCTGCAACTAACGATTATTTTTTCTGTCGACTAATCTAGAGATTTTTTTTTTCCCGATTAGTCGACTAATCTAACGGTTATTTTTCCAGATTCATCTGATGATTCTTTTTTTACAGATTATTGTATTTCAAAGAGGGTAGTGAATTTGGCAGAGGTGGACAAAGTACACAACTCCATTACTTGAGTAAAAGTAAAAGTACTATTGGTTAAATATTACTCCATTACAAGTGAAAGTTGTAAAGATAGATTTTTACTTAAGTAAAAGTACAGAAGTACTTGCTTTTAAAAGTACTTAAGTATCAAAAGTAAAAGTAAACGCATTATTTTATTATTGTTGCATTGTTGTATGAATGCATTGCACGCTGTTCCATCATGGTGGTTTAAGCCAGTCATGCTCCATCTGACATGCTAGCATACCTTGAACTCATTTAAATACTTGTTTAAAAGTTAAAGCTCTTATCAAAGTCAAAATCATACTAGAAAAGAAAGGTTTCTACATTGTGTTTATTTGATAGGATTATGTAAAAAACATTTCTGAAAGGACTTCATTTAACATTAGTAACCCAACTACGTTTTTGCATGCTAACTAACATAATTGTCGAACATTACCGTTAGCGCTGTATCCACAAGGCTATGGCAACTTGGCGGGTAAATCTATAAAAATCATTTGACCAACCATATTTCATACCAATGTTAATTTTGACGGCAAATTTTGATTTAGTTTTAGTCATAGTCTTTTGACTATAAAATTTTAGGCATCTGAATTGTTTTAGTTTTAGTCTATAATAAGATTTTAGTAGAATTAGTAGAACTAAAACTCAGTACTTGTGGTCTGGCGTCTGAGAGGCAGCTTTCTGTGTGCACTTTCATGTCGTCGCACTTTTTCAGACTGATCCATGTCTACTCTTCTGAATTTTAACTTTTAAGTATGACCATGGTTGCGCGCACTGAGTCTGGGAACTGCCGCCTTCTATTTTGCCATCAATTGATTAGTGTTCAAAAAATACTTGGAAATCATTGAACTTCATGTGATCCTACAAGAGTGATTACTGATAGGCTGTCTGCAAAAAAAAACAAAAAAAAACGAATCATCCACTGACTTTCAAAGCAGCTACGACTTTCTACTTCGAGGGCCTTGATAGAAATGTAGTGGAGTAAAAAGTACGATATTTGTCTTTCAAATGTAGTGAAGTAAAAGTCATACGTTTCCAGAAAAAATACTACTCAAGGAAAGTACAGATACTCAAAAAGTGTACTTAAGTACAGTACTCAAGTAAATGTACTTAGTTACTGTCCACCTCTGGAATTTGGTATATTATTTTAACATGAAATCAATGAATGATGACAATATTAATTGTATTTCAGGAAGGGTAGTGTACTTAGTATGCCATTTTATAATGAAATATATGAACACAAGAAGCATTTTAAACATTATGTATAACTAATGATAGGCTACTATTCATCATAAGATGTATACAGAGTAGGCCTAATTAAGAAATGTTGTTTACTATAATAGTTGAGTATGATTTACTTATTTATTTGTGTCAATAGTAAACGAAAATGCACTTGTATTTATCTGCAAAAGGTTCACATACAGGAGCTTTCAGCATAGTGTTAATGTATAACTAGTCGTCTATTTTGAAGATACATGTGCATAAACAATGACTAAAGCTGCCAGAAGTTTTTCCCCAAACTTCAAAGACACATTTAAATGATTAAAACTAGAGGCATATCTTAACTTTAATGTTACTTTAATCATGTAAACTACCTATATACAGCATGTTATTATGCATATGTGTTTGGGACAGAGGGGATAAGCATTTGCAGTTTTTGCAGCAGATATATGCTGCCCATAATAAATCAAAGCACGAGACATACTGGTGTCGGAGAAGAACACTGGAAAATGTGACCGAATGGACAATATTTGTCTGTATTTGCAATACACGCGCCACGGTTCAGCTGCGCGAGACGAACACTGGCAGTGCGAAAGCCCAACGGGCGCGTGCGGCTCCCGCTCTCAACGCGCACAGCTCCTGCTCTGCCACCACGTGCAGTGTGAAACCGGTGTTCTGTCGATTTGTCCTACCTTGTCAGATTTTGCTACCTCCCATTAAAACAGTAGGTAGCACAATTCGACAGCAAAAAATGCTGCCTATCAGATTGTGCTACCAACATCATATTCATCTGATTTGAGGCTTTATTAATATCCATACCTACCCCTACCCTGAACCTACCCTTAAAACTATGTAAATATTTTAAATAAATAAATATTAAATATGGATGTAAAATGCTACCTATCAGATTGTGCTACAAGAATCATATTAATGTGATTTGCTTTATTAATATCCATTAATATCCACACTTACCCCTATCCCTACCCTAAACCTACCCTTAAAATGTAAATATAAAAAATAAAAATAAAAAATATTGATGTGGGCATGCGCAGTAAGCCTTGGTAGGATAATCTGACGGGTAGGATGAAATGTCAGGACACCGGCATTACAGAGCGAACACAGCCCAGTTTTATTCGGCTTCTGTTTAAAGTACTCCCACACTTTTGAATGTCGCGGTCTGGCTTTATATGATAAATGATAATTTTCACTACACCCAGGAGCAGAAGCCGCCATTATTCTAGATCTTTTCTATTCTAGAACGTAAATAATGTGACGCCGACGCATCGACGCATTTCAACGTATTTTCGTAGTAGACGTCAGTGATGACGTTGATGCGTCGTTGCAGCCCTAGCGGTCACGCAGTTGTCATGCAGTAGGTGGCGGTATCTTCTACAGATCTGTATACTAGATGTTATTACGCTATTGTTTTTGATAGCATTGATTTACGTTTTTTACAGTATGCGAGTGCTGTCTATGGGCTTTTTTGATTACTGTTTTTTGATTACTTTTGATTTAAGTGCAGGCTGAATTATCCATGCAGACACTCAAAGCAGGAGTTTTAAACTGCTAATTAGTCATTCAGAGAACTTAATTTTATTTTTGAATATGAAAAAAAATTAACACGTGGCAGACCTCAGAGACCTTATAGCTGGCTACAGCCCGGTACACACTAATGAAAGTTAAACGTCAAAAAGCATAATAGGACCCCTTTAAAAATACTGTGAACCTGTCGTTTAGTGTTCACTGACTTTGGGAAGGCGTCAAAGCAGTACGTCTTCTTGGTGTCAGGGAAAGCCACCCTCATCCCTGAGGTGAGGGGTGAGTGAAGTACCACGGCAGCACATTCATAACGGGATGCCAGGTCCACGGTGGGCACGGTGCCAATGCTCTGCCCGTAAAGGATTATATTCTCAGGGCTGATGCCATACCTGAGAGAGCACAGAAGTGATTTCACAAATGAAATGCATACAAAAAAAAACAGACCTGAATTTCAATATTGTACCAGTGGGATTCTGACATACCTTGAGCGCAAAGCATGCCACGCAGCGTCTATGTCTGCATACAGATTCTTCTCAGAGGGTTTCCCTGTGCTGACCCCATAACCAGAGTAGTCATAAGAGAAGATGTTGCAGTTGATACGAGTACCCAGACCGATGTAGAAGCTGCTCATCTGACCGAGATCCACAGCGTTACCGTGAGAAAAGAGCACAGTGTACCTATAGAGCACAGAACAGAGGGATTGGCTTTAAATCAGGGCATTGTAAAAGAACTACATTTCTTGATTAAGGTCCTGTTTACACTTGGTATTAAAGGTGCAGTGTGTAATATTTATGAGGATCTATTTACAGAAATGCAAAATAATATACATAACTATGTTTTCAGTGGTGTATAAAGACCTTACATAATGAAGCGTAATGTTTTTATTACCTTAGAAAGTAGGGGTGTAACGGTACACAAAACTGACGGTTCGGTACGTACCTCGGTTTTGAAGTCACGGTTCGGTACGGGTTCAGTACAGCAGTTTTAAAAAATTGCTTTTTTTTTATATTAAACAGTGGTTTACTGAAAAAAATGGTCTGTCCTTAAATGAATTAAATTATAACTAAACGTTTCTTAAAGATAATGCTGTAAACTATATAGGGAGCCCTTACTTGCACATTATTACTATAATATTAAAGGTTAACAACAGAGCCCAAACTATGAGCCTATATTCAGCTGATATTCATGTTTAGATATAATAATCAACACTCAAATTACACATTGTGTGCAAACATGTAAACTTCACATAAGTCCGTTTTTGCATTAACTCCTAAATCTAATTATAAAATTGTTTTTTCTCCAATTCGTTGTTGAAATATAATCTTAGTATATATAGGCTAATATAGTGCATATATTTCATGAAAGAGTTGATTTCTCTAGTGAATTAAAAGCTGTGGACACTGAATGACTTCTGACTCTGAGGTAAATGATGCTGCGTGATATTGTTTACAATCTGTTTGACGTCTTTCCGCGATTGAAACACTGATTGAGCGATTAACTTACACGACATATGATACGTTTCAGTAAGTGTTATCCTCAACATTTCTTAAGATATTAATTCATGTTTATTCTTCTGGAAGAGATGATCGCGTTCACTCACTTGCGCGCGCGCCGCTTGAATTGATGCATCTATACAGTGATCAGTCGTCACATTAAAGGTCCCGTTTTTCGTGTTTTTTTCAAGCTTTGATTGTGTTTACAGTGCGCAATATAACATGTGTTCATGTTTCATGTGTAAAAAAACACAGTATATTTCACACAATTTTCTTATCTGTATACCGCTGTTTTCACTGTCCTCAAAACGGCCTGAGAATTTCCTCGTTCTATGAAGTCCCTCCTTCAGAAATACGTAACGAGTTCTGATTGTGCCAGCGGTTCCTGTGTTGTGATTCAGCAGCAGCTTAGCGCAAGTTGCCCGGGAAGGTCACGCCTCTTACCATAACAGGGAGATGAACGTGCTCAAACTACAGCCCCTGAAGGCCAAACAAAGGTGATTTGACTCCGGGATGAAAATAACAGCGTCTGAATGACATGGCGACAAACGCAACCGAACCGAACCGAACGCAACACTTCCTCTTCTCCACGAGGGAGCAACAAGACCACGCCCCCTTTTTCGCATATTCTTGTGGGCGGAGGTTAGTCAACAAACTGTTCTACTGACGTAATTAAAGCAGGATGTACCAGGATGTAGTCCAAACCGGCCGTTCGCTGTAGGCTTTGAAAGGGAACTTCTGTTAAATAAAATATCTTGCTTGACATTGAACTTTGAGCTTTATAATTGTACAGGTATTATTTATTCTCTAACAGCAACATTACACACTAACTAAAGTTTGAAAAATGGGATCACGAAGAACAGGACCTTTAAAGAGCATCAAAACGGCATTTATCGTTTGAATTTCGTGATGAAATGGACTGAATGCTTAATATGTTCGAGTGGGAACTAGGATTGAAGTGTTTTCCACGCTTAAAACAAGCCGACTGTTAACTGTTAAATATTGCATTCGGAACCGTTCGGTACACAAGTGCACAGAACCGAGAGCCCTGTACCGAAACGGTTCGGTACGAATACGTGTACTGTTACACCCCTATTAGAAAGCCATTTCTAGATACACTGCGGGTCCCCTTACAGTGAAGTCGCCATTTTGCGCCACCATGTTTCTACAGTAGCCCTAAATGGACAAACTGCTCTACTGAGCACTAGCTACTTTCTGCGGTCTCTGATGACGACATCTTTGTCCTATTACGGTCACCGTAGCATCTCTATGTGCTTCGAAAGGGAGGGGTGAGCAGTTGCAATTTGCAACCTCACCGCTAGATGTCGCTAAAATGTACACAGTGCACCTTTAAGATGCGTTTTGTTTAATAGGAGCACAAGTAGATGAGGGAGACACGTGCCCCTGTTCCACCAGGCAGTTTAAGTGCTGGTTCGGAGCCAGAGCCTAGTTTTAAATCGGTTCTTTGTCTTGCGACACCCGAAGCACCAGCTCTGAACCAGGAAAAGTGGTTCTTAAGTAGCACCAAAACATTGCTGGTCTAGAAGTAAGAACCGCTTGCGTCAAGGGCTGGGGGCGGGGTTAGCGTGACCAACAAGACGAACACAATCTTGTGACCAGCATTTTGGAAATAGCAGCTAATCGAGCTAATAGCTGCTCGATTGTAATCTTTGTCTATACAAATTACGGCGAGCTGCACGAATGCATTGGATTCACTGTGTTTTGATGCCGATGTAGGATCGCAAAGGCATGAGCATCAATAGTAACGCAACGTTCACCATTGTTGATGGAAGGCTTGTTTGAGATGCATCGGCGATGCGCAGACCGATCGCAGTATGACATCAAAGTAACTTACAGCGAGATCATACGACCCCTTATGCTTTTGAATCGCTCTTGCGATACTTTAATGTCATACGCGGATCAGTCGGCGCTGCGCATCTCGAACAAGCCTGGAGTGTTTGTGTTTCCCGCTGCCTCGCTAACGTTGCTGAGACATATACAGTGACGTAAGACCTGGCTCTGTGGTGGCTCTCTAGCCCGTGGAAAGGCAAATCGGTTCTTAGAAGGCCCCTCAGTCGAACCAACTCCGAACCGGAACTAGCACTAGCTCTGAACTAGCACCCGGTTCATGCTGGTGGAAAAGGGGTAACATACTCATTTATCCCTGGTGTTTTAATCAGTCTCTTTTGTCCATTTTCAATCTCTTCTTTCCTGATTTCTTCAAGGGGAGGGTAAATGTATGGCCTTTGGATCTAATGGACAAAATAAACACGTGCATTTTACATATGAACGCGCCCGGAGACGACGGAAAAACACGCGGAGAGTATCAGCTTTCGGTTATGCTCTGATATCCGCGAGAGAACATTGTGCTTTGTACGTTTTTCGTCTTCAAACCAGGGCTCTGAACCGGTTCAAGGAACGAAAACGAAAACCGTAAACGAACGAAATTTTAAGAGGAACAAAAACGAAATCAAAATCAATTTGAATCGTTCTGAACAGAAACGTTAATTTGAAATGACCATTAACCGGTTTATAGCGTTATTTTATCGTTCTTTTAATATTTTAATTTGGCAGTGACCAATCATGAATTGAGTAGTACAGCATGTGACGTTGACGTATCAAGCGTGAGTGAAATGCCCGCGCACCAGTCATCTATGAATCTACCGGTACGCAAGTCAGTGTAGAGCGCGCATTTTCATGCCTCAAGTACATTTCTTTCCCCGCTGAGGTCTACAATGAATGTGCAGGTATTGGAGGACATTCTTTTCATATGTTTAAATAAGCAGTACGGACTTTAAGCTCAAATAGACTGATTTAGGCTAGTTTATGGATTACGTTTAAGCCTATCCAAGTAGGCTACTAGCATCTATCAAACATTTTTCCTATAGTCTTTCAGATTGCCAATACAGGACAGGTCAATGTTTTCTATATAGAAGGTTGATGCTTTGTATTAAATGGTATGTTATATTGCATTAAATGATCAAGCTTTATTAGCTGACTGAATTTGATTATGTGATGCAAGGACGTGTTGCGCAGTGTTTGCTTTGAAATTACCAGTTGACGGTGCATTAAAAGAGCAATGGTTATCCAGTTTATTTATTCTTTATTCATGCAATTTTTAAAACAAGTCGTGTTGAAAAAAAGTTATGTACAAAGAATGTTATCACTCTTCTGAAAAGAATTAGGCATAAGAGGCCACTTTCGATTGTCTAACGCTCCATTAAAACAGGTCCGCTGTTTATGCTTTGTAATTAATGCATGTATTTCTGTTGTGGTTTTAAAAATGTTATGAAATAAATATTCAAGTTTAATTACCATGCGTATTATTATTATTGAGTGAAAAATGAGTATATTTATACATATTTGTTTAAAGTATAGGCTAAATTAAAATAACGTTATTAACCGGTATTTTTTCTAATCAAACCGTTTTCGGAACAGTAATGTTTATTGAGGAACGCAAAAACGGAAACGCTATAATATTGATTCTGCTCGGAGTGAACCGATTGATATTTTTTTCCGTTTTTAAGCCCCGCTTCAAACCAAACTTTGGTCTCCAGCCGACAATGTTCCCATAATGTTTACGCATTAGGTCAGTAGGCGGAGAGGTGGTGGACTTTTGCGGCTGTTCGAACACATTCGACCACATGAGCGTCTACACTACGAAAGCAATCCAGTCAAATGTGTTTTCGACTATCTCTGGAAGTGGTCGAAAGTGGACATGCTCAAAACGTTTTAGACCTCGTCAACACTTATATTTGATCTGATTGACCAAAACGCATCTTAATACCAGGTGTAAACAGGGCCTAAGAGGAAGAGATAAAAAGCAATATAATGCTGACATTATACATAGAGCTTAAAGTCAGCATGAAAATCTGCAATAAATACAATTTATTTCTGCATATAAAAAAAAATGTATTTGCAGAAAATGACAACTGGTGAAAATAACCAAGATGCCATGCTTTCAGACCTTGAATAATGCAAAGACTAAAGGTGATGATACATGGGGCAACTTTTTTGAGCAATGTTGCTTGGCCACTTTCCCATTGGGAATGGGCAACACATTTCTATCTGGATACTTTAGATCGGTCATGGGCCCTGTGTCTTACCTGGTTGCCCGTTGACGGCAACATTGCCTAGTAAGTAACATTGCTCAAAAAGTTGCCATGTGTATCATCACCATTAGAGATTATTTATTCATTTTTAAACAACACAATACTAATGTTAACTGCAGAGGAGTTCAGAAATCAATTTTCGGTGGAATAACCCTGATTTCCAATCACAGCTGTCATGTTCTCTACCAGTCTTTCACATTAGCCGCTTTTCGACCGTTGGGCCGAACGGTTCTCATTGCGTAACAGGTCCATTCCGTGCCGCTCAGGGCCAGCTGGTACGGTTTCATTTGCCACTGTGGGCCTGAAACGGACATTTTTTGGAATGTACTACAAAAGTGTGAGTCGTTGCCGTTACACAACGGTTTACTGACGATATGAGATGTAAATGACCGCATTATGAAGGAATGGAGGATGATCAGATATTTATTTTAATTTTATTATGAATGTGTGTTTATGTCACTCAAATAGAACGCTTAGCCAGCTACAGAGAAACTGGTAGCCGGGACACAGACAAGACACCAATCCTGAGTGGCGATTCTACCAGCACGATTCAGCATGGATAGACAACCGTGCCGAGAATTCTGGGCCGAGAACGATTTGTAATCACGCCATGCCGTACCAGGCTCAAGTGGAAACACAACTGGAACCATTCAGCCTGATGGTGGAAAAGCGGCTATTGCCGTTGGGTGATTTCATGCCACTTCTGGCACAACAACTCAAGCAGCTTGGCTTTGTTTGATGGCTTGCTACCTTGTGTCCTTCCTCTTGATCACATTTCAGAGGTTTTCAGTGGGGTTCAGGTCTGGAGATTGGGCTGGCCATGACCGGGTCTTGATCGGGTTTCCTCCATCCACACCTTTATTGGCCTGGTTGTGTGGCATGGAGCATTGTCCTGTGGGAAAAACCATCAAGTTGGGGAACTTTGTCAGAGCAGAAGGAAACATGTTATCTTCCAGGATAACCTTGTACGTGGCTCTGCCCAGTTCCAGTCTTACTGAAGAACCCCCAGATAAATGACCAATCTTCCACCAAATTTCACAATGGTTACGAGACTGTGTTGAAGGCCTCTCCATTAGAGGACAGAGAGTTGGGCAAAACTGAAAACTGGACTCATCAGAGAAAACCAGAATCAGGCAGATCTGTCTTTGTGAAAGATGCATGACTCAAGCCACGTACAAGGTTATCCTGCAAGAATGCTTGCTTCCTTCTGCTCCGTTCCCCAAATCAAAGGACTTGTTTTTCCTGCAGGACAATGCTCTATGCCACAAAGCCAGGCCAATCAAAGCGTGGATGGAGGACCACAAAATCAAGACCCTGTTATGACCAGCCAAATCTCCAGACCTGAAACCCACTGAAAACCTCTGGAATGTGATCAAGAGGAAGGACACAAGGTTGGAAGCCATCAAACAAAGCCAAGCTGCTTGAATGTTTGCACCAGGAAAGCATAAAGTCACCCAACAGCAATGTGAAAGACTTTAATTTTCTGTAAATAAATGCTCTAAAAGACAATCATTTTTATTTGAAATTTGGAAGAAATGTTGTCATTAGTTTATATAATGAAACAAAAATGTTGAGTTTACTTAAACATGCATATAAATAGTAAATCCATTGATACTGCTAATTTTGCAGTGGAATATAATTTTTTTTCCAGAGCTGTATTATTGTTAACAATTAGTCCGTACAAAATGTTTTGACCTCGTAATGTTTCTTTTTTTTTTTTTTCGTAATCCTTAAATCAAAATAACTTCCCCCTCCCTCTTGCAGTGACATCTTCTCTTTACTGACGTGTTTACTGGCTTGAGGGCGGGGCAACCTGTCACTCACATGAGATCACAGGAATAGCAAACCACAACCATCCAATCAATTTCTACATGGATAAAATCAAGTCCCGCCCTACATTTTTTCTTGTTCGAGAAGCCATTTCACTCGGATATATGAAAACACTATCGCAACCTCCATATCATGATGAAATACAGGGTGTTTTCACACTTGGGTCCTCTTTAAAAGAACCAAACTCAGACTCCTTTAAGTGGACCATAAGGTGAACCAAGTGAAAAAGGACCCAGTTCTCTTCACGTTCACACTGTCCCTGTACCTGAAGACTCAGATCTTTTTTTGGTTCACTTTAGTAGGAATGGGGTCCCAGACCCCTTTGTGTTCATACGGATCTAGTCCAGTTCAGTGTTTGATGGCTGACCCTATGGCCTTCAACATTTGATCCCATTCACTTACATTGTTTGTGCCTCGGTAACCAAGATATTTATTATTAGAAAAAATGTAAATGACATTGCTACAAATAAATTGAGTTGTTTATCTTTTTACACAAAAAATATATTTTTTGCAATACTACATATTCTTGCACTAGCTTTAACACACATCGACCTTTGTAAATAACATTTTGAATTGTTTTCCTTGAATCATGTTTATTTTATTGCAGAAGGCAATGATAACATAAGCATACAAGAAATAAACAATACAATAAAATAATTTAAAAAGATGCAAATTAAATAAACTGCTTTAAAATTTCCAGGTAAAGTATGCCTTAAAACAGCATTCAAGTAAGACATGGAAATTGAAAACTGCAAAGGCTAGTAATGCCGATGTTTACATTCACTTAAAACAAAACCACCTGTTTATGTGAAACTTGTGTGTTTTTGACTAAATGCAATAGGACGCTAAAGATTCCGTTTAGTACACGCGCTTAAGTGCACGTGCTTTATTTTAAACTGGCAAGGCGCGCAGCTTCTCAGACAGTGCGGAAGCGGTTGAAATTGCAATAAACAAGTGTAAAGGCCTGTTCACACCGGGACGATTTTCGCGCGCGTTTATCGCCGACTTTTAACGCCTCGTGACTAAACAATGGGCGCCAATGTGAGTGTTCACACCGACGCGTAAAACGCCAGGCGTAAAAGCGTCATTTAAAAAAAAACGCCTCGGGTTCGTTTTTTTTTTTTGACGCGGCGCGTTAAAAACTGGCCGACCAATGAGATCAGCGCTTTTGTTCACGTGCCTGGAGCTGCTGAAGTGACAGTAAAACACGACTGGGTGGCGCTCAAGCACAAAATCGGTCTTGCCGAGCACACATTGATACGAAGAAGAAGTAGTAAGTAGACAAAGAAGAAGAGGAGCTGCTAATGCTGCTTGCCAGTTAGCAAAAAGTGTGTGAATGGTTTTGCCATAGACATAATATATCTGTGGTATAGGCAAGCACGTAAATACTGTCTCTTCTCTTCTTCTGTGTGACAAGCGAGTGTCAGAAGCGTAAGTGCCGCAGCACCACCTTGTGTACCGGGAGCGCATCTACTGAATGTGCACGTTCACTCGGCGCATCGCCAGTGAAAATCGCTTGTGTGTGAACACTCAAGACGTGCCGAAAAACGTCACGAAAAACGCTGGCGATAAGCGCGTGCGATATTCGTCCCGGTGTGTACAGGCCTTAAGTTGTGAACAAATAATTTGTAGAGAATTGCCAGAAGAAGCAGCCATGATGAACAGCTGATTTGTACGGAGGCATCTGATGACCAAACTACACTGGAAATCGCGAACAAAAAAATCAAGTAAGCCCAGAGCGGTTTGTGTTCAGATTGCGTGTTTTTAGCGAACCGTACCATATGATGAGATCGAACCGTACCCAGACCACCTCCCGAGATGGTCTCGGTTCGCTTTGAAGGGGTCTGAGATAATTTGGAGTGTTCACATATGGGCCAAAATCATGAGAAACGCGCTCAGACCCCCTGAAAAGGACCAAGTGTGAAAACACCCTAAGATGATCCTTCCTCACCTTGCGGATGGGGCACAGCGGATGTACATACATCCCACTCTGTTGCCACGGCTGGAGTGTGTAAGGAAGACCTCAGTTCCATCCAGCTCCCTCTGGGAGTACTGGAACTCTGCTCGCTCAGTGAGGTGCAGCTTCCACCGGCCTTCCAGACCACCACCACCTCCTCCTCCTGTTCCTGCTGGTGCTGCTGGTGCTGCTGTTCCTGCTGTTCCTCCCCCTCCTCCAGCACTTCCTCCTCCGGCACCTCCGCCCAAGCGAGAGCGCAAACCTGAGGCTCCAAGGTTAGATGTCACAGGTGAGGTGGACTCCAGGTCTGGCAGAAGATTGTAGGTGGGCTCCGGGGGCAGGAAGGCCAGCTTCGCTGCAATCCGGCTCGGACAGGGCGGACAACAGAAAAGGCCGCACAACTCACTGATGGATAAGCCGTTCATTTTCTTCCGCTCGAAATTAGAGACCTGTGAAAGATTGCATGGTTTAATTATCATATTTCAAAATATCATTCATGTAAGCCAATGCCAAAAAAGAAATCCAGCCAAGTGAGAATGTCATTTAATGCTAAGGAGGGTTGACATTTAGATTAAAGAGAAATGTAGATTTGGTCATTGTGTGATTAACCTTTAGAGACATTTAATGGGGCACAGAAATCAAAGCTGTATTTGGGTTCATCAATACAGCAAGGCGGATGTCAGGATAGCGCCATATTATCACACATTATCATATTGCCCAAATTATCACAAAACTAAATCACAGATCAGAGCTCACCCTCTTAACTTCTATGCAGAAAAAAATCTATGCAGCAGCTTAATGAATATTAAAAGGGGGGAAAGTGCTTCTTCTGTAAAAGCTTACTGAGAGCTGAGTCAAATTTTATATGGTCTAATATATATATATATACATATATATATATATATATATATATATATATATATAGATAGATAGATATAGATATAGATATATATATATAGAGAGAGAGAGAGAGAGAGACCATATAATATATAAGTATATATTTTTTTAACAATTGTATAATACCAAATACTAAGAAAATGTGAAATGAGTATTTATCTGACGTTCCACTTTATTATATTAATATAGTATTTATTAAACAATATTAAAATATAATTTGTAATGACATTTTTTAAAACTAAATTAAAATGCAATAAATCGACTAGTGACCTCTCTATACAAGCAAATGTAGTACAAGTCAAATGAAAATAAAATAGTATTATAATATAATATAGATAGATAGCCCCATGTGGGGAAATTGTATTGCATCAGCTACACTGTACGATATAATATAAAATAAAATACAATATATCTAAAAATATGCTAAGATACAACATATGCACAACACACCATTCGCACAATACACAAAAAGGCATCCATTGAACAAATGTATTCTTCAAACCGCACATCACATGTATCCAAATAATTTAGAAAAACGCATTACTTTACTCTTGACATGACCATAAATAATTCACTCTTGAAAAATAATCCAGCCAATATGAATTAATATCTAGGCAGTTAGCACTAGCTGGATTTCTGGGCAAATAAATCAAAGACATCACTTACCAATAATGTACTGTAATACAAAATGGGCTTTGGCTACCTACATATACAGTAAACGCTAACAGTTTGATCCGTGTTGACTGGAAATAGGCAGTAGGATGACAAACATCTTGCTGATTGTGACAGGAATCAGCCCGGCATTAGCACCCAACACTGATGTTTTCATCTGTCGGGCAAAACGAAGGCAGAGCCGGATATGCAGTATTTCACAATAAAAGCCCCTTAACCGGAAAGGTTTACTTCCCAGACAAACCTATAAAAAATATTACAATTGTAAGATTAATTGAATTACCAATAAGTATATATATAACAAATAAAAAAAATAATATATATGTAATCTTGTTATCACAAATAAACTTGTTTATTCAAAGTTTGTATTAGATTTGGGCTCATGGACAATGTTTGGAAGCGAATGAGCCTTTTTTCCTCCAGAGTGATCCTCCCATCATGCTCATTTCAGAGACTCCCCAACGGGGTATAACAATTGTATTCATTATCATTTTATGATGTGGGAGAGGAAAATAAGCAACAATTGCCTAATTCACTAAAGGTAGATATTTGTATCACTATAAGGCCCGGTTTCACAGACAGGGCTTAGACTAAGCCAGGATTAGGCCTTAGTTCAATTAGGACATTTAAGCAACTTTTATAATCGTGCCCAAGAAAAAAACATTGCTGGTGTGCATCTTGAGACAAAACAATGCCACTGACATATTTTAAGATTTGTCAGTGCAAGATTCTTTCAGTTAAAATAGCTCAAACATGCATTTTAGTCTAGGATTAGCTTAAGCATTGTCTGTGAAACCGGGGGTATAACTAAAACAAACAAAGACAGTTAAGATAGACCTCGAGTAGGCCTTTCTTATCTCATATGACTTTCTTAATCTAGTACATCTCTATTACTGATAGCATACATAACTTCATGACCAGATATGATTTAGAATTACAGTGGCTTTACTCACTTCAAGTTTGATTCTTAAGCACAACATTTTTTGAGATATTCAAATTGTCTCTCAACACATCTTTATAAATGAGAAATAATTCCTGTCTAAAACTATACATAAAGTTTAACAGGACCTATAAACTTCTATGCAACATCAGATGTTATTAAAAAAAGAAATACATTTACTATAAATAATAAGATTGATATAATAACATATGATTATTTACCTCTAAAAGCCTAATTGTAAATAATTACATTATTTTAGAGGTAAATAATCACATATCGATGCATAGGTTGATTTATTTAGCTCCATAACAATTGTACATCTGGATATCATGTAAAAAAAAAAAGTGCAGATATTTTCAAAATGAGAATGTTTGGACTTTTCCAAGACATCAGCTGCAAATGTGAATGTAATAAAGTGACAAATGTATATATTTCTATCGATGTGCATTTCTGTAATGAGTGGTCTATTGTGCTATTAACTACTAACAATTCCAACAAATGTTGTTGGTTGAGGTTCAGAACCCACAGAGTCCTTGATATTACATTCTATCAGCAATGTGCCCTTGAGTAACACACTG
The DNA here is from genome assembly GCF_949357685.1 of Gobio gobio. Taxonomy (NCBI): domain Eukaryota; kingdom Metazoa; phylum Chordata; class Actinopteri; order Cypriniformes; family Gobionidae; genus Gobio; species Gobio gobio. The sequence goes on along the minus strand of NC_137102.1, from coordinate 52,661,480 downwards.
CGGCAGCAAGTGTGTGTTGTTGTGGATGAAAAAAAATCTCTACTGAATGAAAAGTAACATTGGGTCAGGGTCGTGTCATCTTGATTGGTCTTATTTTTAGTTTGGTGAAAGGATCCTAGCACTCATATGTTTGTCTTGTCCTTGTGTGAGCGTACACAGCGTCGGGGTTGTTCTCTGCATGGGCTGTGTGCTGTGTGTCTGTGTTTTGAGTGTTCATGGAATGGTGTCTGATCCTGACATTCTAGTCTCTTTTCAGTTTCGGCGTTGGGTTTCTGACATCCATGCTCTGTGCACTTGAGGGTGTTTGTCTTTTCTGTTGGAGGACATGACTACTATCAAGTTTGTCTTTTTTTTTGTTTATGTGTGCCGTGTGCTCTTCTATAAGTCTTTAGTCTTGACTTCACCCTCTTGTTACATGATTATTTGTTTATTCAAAGACAAGGCATTTCACTCGGCGGCCATCTTTGAAACACCTCTCGGGTATGCAAGTGCAGTTCCTATCTCTTTGAATGGGGAAACATCAAATTCTCCAAAAGTGTTCGCCAAGCTAACGATTAAAGCAGCACTAGGTAGTTTTTGCTCTCGTGGTCCCCCTACAGTTGGGAAACAGTATTGTCCTCTACTACTGTCGTAAACTGTCATTCTACATCAGTGGATGCATCGCACGTGCATTTGTTGACATGACAACTATGATAGCCCTGAACACTGCAGGAGGAGCTCACATGTCTATGGAGTTCACATGCAGGTGTTCTGCTTGCGTCGCGTGTGAAACGTCTTCATCCCAGGTACAGTGGCATATGTTTCAGCATGTCATATGAATATCATTTCATGGGTTTTATTTTTTTCAAACGCCAAATGATCGCGATGCTCACGTTTACAAGCCAGCGTCATTATAGTAGCCTAGTCTATTGGTTCCCGTTTTACAGAATCTATATGATACTTCAATTCAATGTTTGAGTGGTAGGAATCACCATATATCGTCAATATTATAATATCAAGCTACCATAGATGAATCTGCAAATGTGAAAAATCGATTTGCATTATAGCTTGAGGCAAGACAAATAAACCAATATCACAGACATGTTAGGTATCCTAAAATATGATTTTGTACGTCTTACGTATTTACTTGCAAGAATGTAGCCCCTCCTCCTTCAGCTCACGCCAACGAGCAAACGCAGCCCAATGTTGATCCTCGTCCTGCCTTTAATCCCATCACTTTCTCGTTTCCTCTTTTTGCTTTCCTCCGACAAAACCTTTGCTTTCTTATTTTTCTGTGCTGCTTCGGCCATGACTATAACATTCGGCATACAAATAATAGTTTGGCTCGACGTCCGAATTTAAGGAAGTGGGGGTGGTGGTGGAAGTGATGTTTATGCTGTAAAGCAGTCGAATTTTGTATTCTTTTTTTTCTTGGGTTACTACCCGAAACCCGAAGTTTAAAAGTACGATTAAAAACGATACAGACCCCGTCAGGCTATGGCAGACGTGTCATTCAACCTATTGTAAGTCGATGTATCATCACAAGAGGTTTGAAAATATATTATAAAGGTTGAAAAGTTACCTAGTGCTACTTTAAATTTCATATTTCATAATCACTAATGAAATCTGACAAAAAACTGTCTCATAAATTTTGTTTCTAAATGCTCGATTCATGACAAAAAAATGAATTTTTCAGCCAGGACAAAACAAATGCGCATGCATTTGTCTCAGAATGAACGCAAGTCTCAGAATACTGCCTGTTTCTATAGCAACCGGAGCTTCTATCGGCAGCTGCAGTCACGTGATGACTTTATTAATCAACGATTGGCTCTTTCATTCACAATGTAAATGTAATCTGGACGTACTACTAGTGTTGTAGTCAAGACCACCTAAACCGAGACCAAGACCAGCGTGTGCCCAGACCAAGACAAGACCGAGACTTTGTGGGGTTGAGACCAAGACAAGACCAAGACCAAGGCAGGGCGAGACCGAGTCAAGACCAGACCAGCACTCCTTCAGAGCCATAGAGAGAGAGAGTTGCGACAACTCCATAGACTCCAATGGAACGTTTTTTTTTTACAGCAATGGCAATGGCAACAAACAGACCGTTTGTGATGCACTTTTAAAAGGTAAGACGTTTAATCAGTAAGATTTTAAATTATCAGCACATCTTAATCAAAATAACTTGTACATTAAAGCCTGCTTGTGTAGATTATTCATCATTAAAAAAAATTATATTTTAAAAACAACATCGCTGTACATACTCATGCTACATACACATGTCGATGTGTAATAAAATTATTGAAAATCAATATATTTATTGACTATTAATTACCAGAAATCGCAGTTCTGTCACTGTGACTATCAATTTGAATTGCCCGTCAAAGCACTTCCTGGAACTATTCGAGGTCTACATGAATCACGTGACTATCAAGCGTTTTGAACTTCCGTTGTCGCAACTCTCTCTCTCTATGGCTCTGCACTCCTTAAATTCATCTAAAAGATCCATATCTACTGTCTGAGAAATTACTGTCTTATATTTACTATACTAGACTATACTTTTACTAGACACTATAGCGCTGTTACCAATCAAATCACAAACAATAAAATTCATGGCACTTGCAGAAGTTGCATCTGAATTAGTACAATTACACATAAATAATGTTTAGATTAATTTAACATTAAAACATTAACATTAACAGACACGGAATCATTTATTCAACCGATTTGTTCAAAGCAGTTGATTCATTTAATAACGAAACGTGGCCGAATTAGCAAATACACCGTTTAAAATATGTCATTTAATATTAACTTCTTGTTTATTGAATGTTTGTATAAATCAATATAATTTGCAATCACGCTTATATTCACGAATACAGCTGCATGCGATTTCACTTTTTTCATTTTAGTTAGTGTGTAATGTTGCTGCTTGAGCATAAACAGTATCTGCAAAGTTACAGCGCTGAAAGTTCAATGCAAACGGAGATATTGTCTTTTAAAGTTATGGCAGTTTATTGCCTACAAAAATGGCCAGTTTGGACTACAACAAGCTTCTTCCCGGGTGGATGACATCATAAACCCTTGCTATTAACATAAACACTGCCCCCGCGAACACGCAACAAAGTGGGCGAGGCCACGTCGCAGTCATTACGAAAGAGAGAGAGCTGTTGCAGAACTACAAACTACATTTGGCCATCTAACCAATCTAAGACCCTTGCGTTTTTCGGAGGGATGGGCTTCACAGAAGCAGGAAGCAAACAAGCCGTTCAAAGGACAGTGGAGACAGTGGTGTGGAATAAAGGTAAAATATAAGAAATATAAGAAAGCATTTAAAAAAAAAAGAAGTATTAAGACATGTTATACTGCGCACCATAAACACAATTATGTTCTATGTTATATTAAAAAAAACAAATCTCTCATTTATGATAATTTTGGGCATTTTTGCGACAATGCTGCATTTTTGAACCCGGCAGCACAGTAACAAAAGAAAATCACATTACAAAGAAGTTATTGATTGCATTTTAAGCTGTAAGTTTTACATCAAATCACAATAATGATGTTAAATAAGACAATGCACTAGAAATGTAGTGATATCCTTGCAGTTGTGGTCTTGACTGGTCTTGAGATTAAAATCCAGTGTCCTCTAAGTCCTAGACTAAGACAAGACCGAGAAGAACTGCAGTCGAGACCGAGACAAGACCAAGACCTTCAAAAAAAGTCTTAAGACCGGTCTCGAGTACTACAACACTACATACTACATTTTTTAGGGTTTAGGGTGCCATTTGGGACAGGGCCTATCTTGTGACCGTCAGTTATGTCGCTTCACTGCCATTCATAAATCCTCATTGGATAGGCCCTGTCCCAAATGGCACACTTCATATGTACTTTTGTTCTTGTGGACTTACAATGGCTGCCACGTACACGTGTCCATTAAATCCATGAGACCGTAGGGTGTCCCATTTAGTCATTTTAGGATTCAGAGGGGTGCTCGCTAGCACCCCCTTTGTAGTCGATACACACCCTCGATGTGCACTTTTGTTGAGCCTGCACTGGGTCAAGGTCCGCAGCAGATTTCTACCCAACAGTCAAAGCGGCGTTACATCACGAAAGTGCGGACTCGTAGGAAGACCGCGAGTGTTTAAGGTGCCATATGGGACAGGACCATATTAAAGTGAGTGTATGCATGCTTCAGAATCTCACCAGAAGTAGGTCATCCGAGTACTTTTTGCCTCTTTTATGAGTACTGTGAATTCGGACATACTTCTTTTGTCACATGCTGTTTTTCACCTACTATAGAAGTATGCGATTTTGGATGCAGCTTCTGTCTTCCAGTTCATTGTGGATGTTTTTCCATTTAGGCCCAGTCTTGCCCAACTTTACCCAGCCTTGCCCAGTCTTGCCCAACGTTGCCCAGCCTTGCCTGTCTGTTTTTCTCTCACGGGGTAGTTTTTGTTTTTTGTTACTTATAAATGCCAGTTATTTTCTCCTCGCCTCTTCCCTGAACCCCACCTGACACATTGTCTCGGCTGGTTAGTTTTCCAGACTCTAGCGAGCAGGGGAGTGGGCTCTTACTGGCCTATGTCTGTTACAGATGCTCACCAGTAAGGTTTTTTTTCTAAAAGCTACTTAAATGCCCCAATTGAACTAAAACCTAATTCTGGCTTAGTCTAAACCCTGTCTTTGAAACCGGGCCTAGATTAGGACATTTAAAGGTGCACTGTGTACATTTTAGCGGCATCTAGTGGTGAGGTTGCAAATTGCAACCGCCCACCCCTCCCTTTCGAAGCACAAAGAGAAGCTACGGTGGCCAACACAGGACAAAGAAGTCGTCGCCTGAGACAGCAGAGAGTAGCTAGTGCTCTGTAGAAACATGATGGGGCAAACTGGCGACTTCACTTAAGGGGGCCCACTGTGTATGTAGATAGAAATGGCTCATTCTAAGGTAATAAAAACATAACGCTTCATTATGTATCTTTACACACCACTGAAAACATGTATATTATATTGCATGTAGAAACAATCAAAGAGAAAAAAAAAAACATTACTGGTGTGCCTCTTGAGACAAAACAATGGCACTGACATATTTTATATGTCAATTATAAGTTGCTTTCAGTTAACACAGCTCAAACATGCGCAAATATTTGTTATTTCTCTATTTTGACAATGAAAATAGTTCCAAACAAAGCCACAGTGAAACAGTTGCATCTCCGAGCAACACACTGGTGTTTCGTTGCTGAAGGAATTTACATTTTTGAATGATTCGAGAGAGTGAATGATTCAATGACCCATTCATAAAGACTGTCGGTGCGTCCCAATTGGCATAGCTACTATGCGTCCTAAATAGTTTTCGAAATTAGAAAGTACGTCCCAAATCGTATAGTGTTGAAATTAGTATTCCAAAGATACTCGCATGGTCTACTTTTTCCGGTCAGAATTCGAAGTGCAGATCGACACACACTGGTTGATATTGCCCACAACCCATTGCAAGTTGGACGAGGATTCGATTAGAACTACAAACGTGGATAAACGTGTTTTAAAAACTACAAACATGACGGATGTGCGAGTCCAACGGTAAAGTAGAGAGGTATATATATATATATATATATATATATATATATATATATATATATATATATATATATATATACAGTATATATATATATATAATTAGTAAATATAAGTATATAAGTAGCCTACTAGAATGTATTGAAAATATATTTATATTAATATAATAATATCTTTAAAAAAATACATATAAAATGATGTGTGTTTTACTCTATAAGAAAGCATCCTACAATACAGTCCACAGATCATGTTACTGACAAATGTACTGTGATTTGTACTAAAGGTTGGCCTATAAAATTCCTAAATGTCAAAGCACAACTGTAAACATGAATGTCAGGGACTAACAGATGGTCCTTTGCAAACATCCAGTGAGTTCCTGATGCAATGCTGTCCTGTATCAGATAACCCACAGCATATCAGAAGTAGAGACGTCGGAGAGAAGGTTACTTCAGGGTCTCCAACACGAAGAGAAACATAATTGTAATGACGATTGATTTAATGTGCCTTATGCACTTCAGGTGAGATTCAGACATCATTTGATATGTTGTTATTTCCCTTTTTGGCATGTACCGTGCCTGTATGACTACAGACATCATAGCTGATCCTGGGTGACTTTTTTTGTTACTGCCTTAGCCTTACAATCTCTGGACTCATTGATTGATTACATAAAAGAGATTAATAATGAACGGAGTGTAGATGTAATCAAAATAAGAGAGTCTGTTAACTGGATTAGATATTCTTGAATATTCACTGCATGGTTCACTGAAGCCAAAAGAACAGTATAAGTACAAAAAATATATTTGATATATTTAATGAAAGTAATTCTGTAAGTAGTCCCACTTATTCCTTAGTTTTAGGATGTTTTGACTATGGAATATTTTATTCATTATATTGTCTAATGTGATTGTGTACACAAAGACATACAGATTTAAACTATGATATAAACATCAGTTTCACATCTTTTTTATTTGTAAATGTAGTCTACTGTAGAGTTAAAGTGCTAACACAGCATTGGATTTCTTATATGTTGATATAGTTCAGATCTAATCATGTTAAGCCTTGTTTTGATTTCAGATATTGATTTGACGAGATCTGCATGCCTTTGTTTAGGATAAATGGATGATATGGGGGATTATTTGTTTTGTTTATTTGAGCATGTTGTGTACTTGTGCTCAATACATTTTGCTGGGCAATAGAAGGATAAAAAGAAGTTGTGTAGTTGTGTGACAACTAGCCCCACTCTCCCATACAGAAAAAGAAAATAAACATAGTCTACATATTATAACATAAGAAATAACACAAACAATTAAATCATTAGTTCATTATTTAGTTCGACTAACCATTCGAGTTAGTATTAGTCAAATAATTGGAACGTTGTCTGTGAATGTAGGTCTGTTGACAGTGTAATGTGAGCCGTCAGAACTACTAGACCCACAATGCACCGCGACCCCATTGGAATTGAGGAAAGACGCATCCAGGACATCGACTCATAACTCGCCACTCTCCTACACATTTACTAGTTCACGGCAATTTTTGCTTCTCGACGGACCAGCTTGCCACAGAATTCAAGCGCAGACTTTCTTTTTGTACGTCCAGACATCTGAATTTACTTCTATTTCACGAAAACCTCCCTTTAGTGAAGATTAGTGTTGAGTCGAAGTGGATTTTCACAGCTAGCCTTCAGCTACGAAAAAAAACAACAAACCCGGAGAGCGATTTGTTATTTTTTGGATAGACAAAACTCCACACATAAACAACCAAACAACCTTTTTTACTTTCATGGACGACGAAAAACACACTTATAATGCTTTATAGCTAATAACACATTTTATTTGATCGAAAACACTCTCTTTTTTTGAGGACATTGTCATTTCCTCGCTAAGCTAGCAACTCCAGACAAAGAAAGAAAAGCAGCTTTCATCGCCTCATCACATCTTGTCAACTTTTCGCCCTTTTTGAGTCCAGTTGTGCCGAAATCAAGCAGAGATGGCCCATCAGAGCAGTGCTCAGGTCGCCAGCTCACAGAAAGCTTTAATGCTGGAGATGAAGTCTCTACAGGAGGAACCAGTGGAGGGTTTCAAGATCACTTTAGTGGATGAAGCGGATCTCTACAACTGGGAAGTGGCGATTTTCGGACCCCCAAACACTCACTATGAAGGGGGGTATTTCAAGGTAAGGGCTGAGGTTGGGTTTTAGGGTGTCAATATTCGTTATTTTTAGGAACAGATGGCTATGGTCTAAATTTAGACCTGGAACCAGCTCTGGATAACTGCCTCTCTTTATGTGTGTCCCCCGTGTCTGTTTTCTTTTGACATATTTAGATATAATGGAGGGTTTTGATTGATTTAAAGCCTGGTTATGGTCTCACGTCTTGTGTTTTCCATCAGATGTCGGTTTGATGAGATTCTGGGGTCTTTGTTTGAGATAATAGGGCTCATTTGTTTGGTTTCTTTGTTCCTCATTGACTCATTGTGATTCTGATAGATGGAGGGTGAGATGATTTACATGACTTTGTACAAACATGATTAATATTACAATTAAATGTTCTTTATCATAACAGTATTGCTATTTTAAGTTTGCAAGCCCATTACTGATTCGAAGGATTTAATTTACCAGCTATTATAAAAATATTTTTTTTGTTTTTGTGATCCAATTCTGCTGAATGCAAGCACACATCAAAACTGATTGTTCAGACTTTAAAAATGTCATATTCATGACCTTCCAAAGACTTAATAGGCACCCACTTATCATTAGTCGTTGACATCACGTTTGACCTGTATTGTGTCTTTTGTGGCACCACAAGTTATTCTTGTTATTATGATAATTATAAAAATAGAGTAATGACCGCAAGGGATCATTGTATGTATGGAGGTCTCACCTCATTCCACCAGAGCAGATAAACCTGTTCCTTCACACCAGCCTGAATGCTTTATAATTAATGACTTTAATAATGTCAGAAGCTTTATTGAATTATTCAGCTTCATGCGAGTTCCTCTCTGGATTGTAAAGGACGGCTGTGTAGCGATTTGAAGTAGGTCAATGACTTTTCGTGTCTTTGTTTACTCACACACGTACAGTGGGTTTGGCAGATACAGTGGCGTCACTGTTCACTGGTGTGTCAGGACATGAGCTTGTTGTTGAAACTAAACTCTCCAGTCTGGCAAAGCCCGAAGGCATGGTACTCAAAGCCGCAACTGCTCCCAGCTTGAGGATAAATCAGAGTGTATTTGCATGACAGAGACTTGCTTCTCTTTGTTTGATAGGGGAATTTTTTTTTGCACCGTTTGCCTGTTCACAGGAACAACAATGTTAAAGCTCTCTTGAGTATTCTTCTGGCACATTGTCAAGATCTCGTAGTCAGCCAAGAACGTGCAACCGGTCGTGCCTAATTTGTCTGGAATAGTTACATGCTTTCTTTGAAAGGTCAGTTCACCCAGAAATGAATATTATGTCATGTATTCACTCTCGTGTTGTTCCAGTCAGTTCAACTGACGTTCTTCTTTGGAAGGTAAAAGGGAAGTGCTGACAAATGCTGTTGAGCAACCCAAAAAGCACCATAGGAGTCATCCACATGACTTTGGCAAGTTTAGGATACATTTTTTATGATGCATTAAATTGATCAAAAGTGACAGAAAAGATTTATATTTAAAATACATTCTTTTAGCTTTCTAAATTAAGCACAACGGTTTTCAACATTGATTTCTTTAGCAGCAAATCATCATGTGACACTGAAGACTGGAGTAATGATGCTGAAAATTCGGCTTTGCATCACAGGAAAAAGTTACATTTTAAAATATATTCAAATTGAAAACAACAATTTCACAATTTAACACAATATAAATGCAGCCCTGTTGAGCATAATCTGTCAAAAACATTTAAAAAATCTTACCAACCCCAAATTTTGAACTTTATATGTGCTGTATTTAAAACCATATAATTGCTTTGTGAGAGGAATGGAAAAAAATTGAAGTAGTTTTTCACTAACTGTCCCTCTCATTCTGTTATGCATTAGAGATGTCACAAGTACCGGTACTACGGTACCAAGTCGGTACTGAAATTTTGAAAATGTGACGATTACCAGCATTTCCTGAGTATATTCAGTACCCACAAATAGGCAGCTGACTGTAGACGATATATACTAGTATTGTATGTGAATATTAAACCGCAAAAGACTATTTAAATGTTAATCCTTCATGTTCTGCATGTCTCCATTTGCCACACACACACGCGCGCACATATCATAAATAATAAACTCATTGAATTGAATGTAATATTTTTATCAAATGGTTAAATAAAATAGTAAAATAGTTCCAATAGATTTTGCTGTGGTACCGAAATTGGTACCAAGAACTGTACAATTTTGATGGTATTGGTACCGACTACTGGAATTTTGGTATCATGATAACATCCCTATTATGCATATAATATTGCCGTTTGGCATCATTGGTGTCAAACCTGTCGTTATGTATCTTCACTTACCGTTTTTGAATATAAGCAGCAAATGGAGTTTGAGTGTATAGTGGAGACGAGCATTTTCAGTGGATGAAGACTTCAATTTTATTCAATTTCTCACAAAAAAGCTATCACATGGCTTTGGTGACTATAAAGCCATATGGGCTGTCAACTAGAGCTGGGTAAAAAATATTGATTTCTTGAATTTTCTTGATTGATTTTAATCGATTCTCATTTTTACGAACTCGATTCTTAAATCCCAAATCGGTATTTGTCGAGCATAATCTTTCAAAAACATAGGGCTGTAATCTCCCAGTCGATTAGTCGATACGTTCTGGCTCAACCAAAATTCAGATTGGTCGATTTTTTGCCGCGTTCATTTCATTAGTTTTGCTGCGTTCATTTAATCAGTTTTGCCGCGCCGCATTCATTTGATCAGGTGGAAAGCACTAATTGCTAATGGGGGTGTTTTGAGAGCACCCCTGTTTCACAGGTAACAGTCTGTCTTCAGAACACCCCCATTGTTTTCACGTCTTTTGGATTAGCCCAGCCAACTGGCGAAGAGAAGTCTCTCGCGGGTCCTTTGTTTTTCATTCCCCGCTGGCTCAAACGCACACCAATAGCGGTAAACTTGAGGAACGCCCATCAAAATATACATGAGGGGAAGCATCACAACACCGCGCTATAAGTGGATCTGTACTGTCAGTTTTGCCGCATTCATTTCATCAGTTTTGCCGAGCCACGTTCATTTCATTAGTTTTGCTGCGTTCATTCATTTCATCAGTTTTGCCGTGCCGCGTTCATTTGATCAGGTGGAAAGCACTAATTGCTAATGGGGGTGTTTTCCAAAGGTAACAGTCTGTCTTCAGAACACCCCCATTGTTTTCACTTCTTTTGGATTAGCCCAACCCACTGGAGAAGAGAGACAGATTGAAGAAGGCTAGTTTTCTTGTATATTATTTATTTAATTGTGAGCGTTTTTTCTGCTCTTGATCTGGCTTGTTTAATAAATATTCATTTTTTATTAAAGTGGACGTGCCTTTTGTGTTTAAGAGTAAAAGCTTTAAGTTAATAGTCTATTTGTGTCTACGCCGCGAAGCTGAGCTCAGCTCCTGTTCGAGCTGCACAGAGCGGCTGAAATGATACTGCTGTCAGTTATTATAATACATATGACAAAAACAATTGTCTAAATTATGTTGCATATTCCTCAAAAGTTCTTGTGATGATATCTAGTTGACAACACATAGTACTATATTTTCGGAAGTCATAGTCTATGATATTGTGCAGGTGCACTTGATGCGACGCAGTCAGAGCCGACAGACTCGTGTGTCAGACTCATTTCAGAGCAAAATAATCAGCTCAAAAACTATTTAATATACTGCAAATAGCCTACTAGTTTTTTATGTTTATTTATAATTAATTTAGGTAGACAACAAGGCTACCAAGTACTGCGCACAGTGCGCAGCTTATTCATTTAACGTTTTTTTTCCTAACGTAATTTTAGTCGATTTTAGTCGAAAATTTCAGGACTTCAGTCGACCAAGATTTTCTTTGGTTGATTACAGCCCTACAAAAACATAAAAAAAAATCTTACAACCCCAAATTTTGAACTTTATATGTGCTGTATTTCAAATCATATAGTTGCTTTGTGAGAGGAATGGAATAAAATTGAAGTAGTTTTTCACTACTGTCCACTAAAAACAAATCGGTATTTGTTTTTGAATTCTGTAATAAAATGGACGTAATTTTAAATCGGAGACTTTCTGGCGCTGTGGCATGAGAACGCTCGAGAAGCTGCGTATGAACTGCTCTTCTCTTCCGCATTAATACCAGTTACAACGCGAAATAAACATGAATGAGCATCTGAAAGTGTGTTAAAAGATATAGTACAACTTACTGAAATCCGTATCATGTCACATGGAAACGCTCAATCAGTGTTTTAAGCGTGGAAAGACATCAATAAAACTGCTTGTGAACAATGTCATGTAACATCACATTTACCATATCCAGTGTCCATAAATCCGTTAGTTCCGTAGTAATTCTAGAGAGGAGCATTTTGCTAAATATTGGCACCATATCACATATTCATTATAACCTTTAACGTTTTTCAATATTTAATGCATGTTTGAATAAATCTGGCAAGTTTATGACAGCCACCACCATTTAAATGTTTATATGTCAAAAAACGAATTGGAGTAGAAATATGATTATGTAATTGGAAAGTTAATATAACTTTATTATTATATATTCAATAGTAGGCTAATGTAGCCTATAGGCTACAACTGACTCCCATAGTTTACAGCATTACTTAAGAGATTTGTTTTCCTTGAGAAAATTTGCCATGTATTGTGTGTGTGTGTATATCCAAAATAGTAGATATTGAATTGAATCGAAATCGAATCAAATTGTGAAATTTGTGTCGATACCCAGCCCTACTAAAACAACTATGGTTTTTATGGTGTTATTGTCTACTTGTGGGGCTCAACAGCATCAGTTCCCATTTACTTGTTATTGTATGAGTAAGAACAGAGTGAACATTTAGGTTTAGACTTCTCCTTTTGTGTTCAATGGAAGAAAGTCATACGATTCTGGAATAACATAGAGGTGAGTAAATGACTGGTTGAACTGTTCCTTTTAATATAGTCGATTCAATGTAGTTGATTGCATATGTCAATATGTCCACTTTCAATAGTAGCAGCATAAAATGTTTCAAGGGCAGTTTTGCCACAAGATTTGAAAATAATTAGGTCTGTATTGAATTGAGATGGAGGGCATATCTCTTGCGTAACGAGTGTTTAACCTAGTTGTTTTCGTGCCAAAAAATGATTTGCCCCACTTCCTGGTTTTCCAGATCTCTGTCCATTTGTGTGTTTTCTCTCAGATTTCCCCCCCTGTCCATCTGCACTGTTCTCCTGCAATGTGATGCGTCTCCAATCCTATTAAGAGCAGCTGTCCTGGGCTCACCCTGAGACCGAATCCTCCAAAGCTGCTGTATATAAGAAATCTCTCTGTGGCGTACCAGCTGACGGCACTCTGATGTTGATCGTTTTGAACTTAGTGTTTGGCTGCATTGTCCAGCAGGACCGAAATGAGGTTTTTTGGAGTGAGGGAAATCTGCAGAATGGTTTTTAAAGTGGTAAATGTGTTAAATATAGCTGAGGGTACTACAGCCTTTGCAAGCTTTCACACTAGAGCTTTTGGTGTGGGTCCAAGTCCATTTAATGCCAGAGTTAGGTTGTTGTGTAAGCTAGTTTCCAGTACAGGTTGCAGTTGCAAGGGAGTGCAAAATGGTTCTGTCGAATAGTTTAGGAAAAAAATAGTATGTACACAATAATCATTTTAAATGATAATAAACATAAAATTAAATCAGCATTTTTGTGATATTTAGCCTGAGGGTGTTATTTTTTACCTTTTATAACATGATTTTTTTTCCCTAATCTTATTAAATATATCGTCGCTGCCCGATGAAACTCACGTATGTCCAGAACGGTTACTTTTCAGGAAGTGAAAAAAACACCGTATTTCAAAAGCAGTTGAATGTAGCGGTGTCATACTTGGTACGGCATCTTTACATGTAACCATATTCTTGCCAGTGTAATGATATAATCCACATTTGACCAAAATTGAGTTTAAATGGACATATGTGCATATTTTACAGTAACGGTGGTCGATACGCGTTCTTCAAATCATTACGTCCATCGTGATGGCTGACTGACATCACGATGGAGCGCCACCATCGTGATGCCACGACCCCCATTGCGAGTCTTGTTGTGAGTGCGAAGCACACTAAATCCTTTTCTATAGTTAAAAACTTTGCAGGGATTGCCCTGAAAATTAAATTGAGAATATAACTAATGCATATATTCTATTTTAAATACTGTAGTCTATGCCAGATATAGCCTACATTTTGAAATAATAAACGAGGCTCAAACATCCATTTCAAGCATGCATGTTTCTTTCAGCGCTTCCGTCAGTGAAACAACACACCACAGCCTGTTAAATATTTAAACAATTATCAGTAAATAATGGTAACCTAAAGAATATAAGAAAATTAAATATTATTAAAAAAAAAAATTTGTTCATTTCCCCTCAATGATGCGTCCCCTCCACTCTGCGCGAAATGAAACACGAACTGGATAGACACCTTCTCAAATATCTTCGTCTTCATATTTTTTCATGATCTTGCAAAGCAACACTTGTTGTAAAAGTTCTGAAGAGCATATTTTATCTTCCACAAGGTAAAGACATTTAAGCTATGTTTGATTATTCACTGCCAGAGAAAACGAAAGTAAAATGGCCTCTGTGTGTGAAATGCGCTATTCAAATAAACTTGACGCGCCTTACCAAGTCTAATAACAAGCACAAACTGTGTTAAATAAAATTAAGTAAAAAGGTAGCCTATTCGTCCTACAATGTTTTTCTACTTTCTCACAGTAAAGGACGTGAATGGGTATAATAGACTTAATTATAAACAAACGAAAGGAAGAAACGTTTATAATTCCCTGCGAAATGGGTGCGACGCGAGTGAAGATTTGAGAAAAGAAAAGAGATAAATGTCCATGTGGGATAAAATGGACTAATGTTAGGCCTATTGTTAAAATTCACGGAAATCGCAAAACAGAATAAAAAAGCTGACAAATCTTAAATTGGGCTCAGCCTACCGCTCTCATTTTTTTTTTATTTTGAGGGTTTTAAAAAATTTATTTCCTTTGTAAACAAAGCTTTGTGCTTCACTCTGTATTATTCACGTAAAACAGCATTACCATACAAAACTGACGAAATTATAGTTTTGAAGTAGAAAATGGTATTTATGTAAAGAGATATATTAAAATAAAAAGTGCACAACTCTTCTTAAGTTGAAGGAAGCTACTTTTTTCCCCTCACGTGTGCAACCTAGCGCGGATGAGTCATTATTTGGGTTAGAAAAATAACGAGATTATATAGTTTTTAAGTAGAAAATAATATTTATGTAAAGAGATGGTAAAATACAGATATAGTAAATTATATATTTGTATTAATAAAAAAAACGACGATATCATCGTCCATCACGATGTTTTACTGTAAACATCGTCAACTGCCAATTTAGGAGACATCGCCCAACCCTACACTGAGATTGTTTGAAATTTTTTTTGAAGAAATGTTGAAAAAAGGGTGATACTTTTAAACATGAATCTAAACAGTCAATAGGCTTTTCACACTTGAAATAGTTAACCCTGGGTCATTCTAAACCCTGGTTAAACTGAACCTTGGGTTATCTTTCTTCATGTTTCACACTGCACATAATTTACCTAGGGGAAAACAATTAATCCTGTGTAGTCATAAGATGACGTTTTACATTGTACATTCCTAAACGTTCTTATTTGCATATTTGCGGGGACGGTGTCATTGATTGGATGAAGGCAGCGCTCGACCTATTTACATAAAAGCTCTAGCATTGCACATCCTCGAATTTCCGACTATCGAGTTTATATTGTGTGGATACTATAGAGGTTAGAATGAAATGGTCTCTTATACACTCAAATTGTCGCGTTTTCTGTCAGCATTTGACATTTTTTCCTCTCAAACGCTGTTTATGTACAATGTGCAGTGTTTCTGTGACTGTCCAAAGCACACAAATATGAGTACACGATTGGTTGTCTGTTGCTAAATGTCTAGCTTTAACATTCTAACACTGCGTCATTTCACACTGTACAAGTTTGGCACCACAATTCGGGGTTAACACTCCAAAAGCGGTGCTAACCGCGCTCCGGAGCAGGGTTGTTATGACCCAGAGAAAAAGCGGTGCTAACCCTACTTCCAAATTACAAGTGTGAAACGTTCCTTTAGATAACCCGAGGTTAAACGGAGTGTGAAAAGCCCTAATGAGTGAGGTATTGAGTCATTCATTCAAACGGCTGATTCAATCAAGAATGAGGCAGTTGTTTATGAATGAGTTTAGTCGTTTTACTCTGTTGACAGCCATAGGTTTATTTTTTTAACATTACAATAATGAGAGGTTATTATTTTATAATTTTACTTTTTTCAAATTAGTTTTACAGTATATGTAGATCTTTAATGTATAAACTCATAGCTGTTGATTCATATTTTAGGAAGAGGGTCCCTCACAAGGGCATAGTCATTTTTTTTTTTTTTTTTTAAGTTGCTGTGGTTATTATGCGTGGTTGCTTATCTATAAATGAATTGCTTTCGGAAAGCAGGTCACGTTTTTCACATCTCTTGTGACACATCCGTTGCAGACAAATGGGAATACAGTGTGAAAGAGACCAGCGGGTGAGGGGTTTGGAATTGAACTTTGGTTCAGACCCAACAATTGAAACAAGTGTGAAAAGTGCCTTATTGGCAGCTGAGATCATAATCAATTTAGCCATAATACGTTATAAACAAATATGCATTGGCACAGAGTTTGTCCTGACATTTGGTTTTGTTTTGCAGGCTCGCATTAAGTTCCCGATCGATTACCCATACTCCCCACCCACATTCAGATTCCTCACCAAGATGTGGCACCCCAACATCTATGAGGTAAGAGGATTGTTTTAGCCCTCACACTGTGTACTCTGGCACGTAGCTTGTCCGTTGTGCTTCCTCATTTCCTTCTCAGTTAAGCCCTGGATTACTGCACCAGGTAAACACGAACCTTTGTATCTTGGCTATTGCCACCGAACAGTTAGGAACAGAGATGAAAAGCATCATGTTATTTGAACTCTTTATTAGGGGTAGGCGATATACCCTCAAAATTATATAACGATATTTCAAGAATATTTGCCATAATGATATTTATGACCATATAGAAAAAAATGGAACAATGTTTTATTGGTGATCTCAGCTGGTAGGCAGCAGCATTTATTTGTGCAAACAAAATGAAGGGCATTTTCCATCCTTTTCCAATGAGCTACTGTCGTTGATGACAGAATACCTAATTCGAAGTGTAACTGTATTGTCATAAGTTGGCAGCAGCAGCTTTATAGTCACACAGCACAAGTCAAATGGAAGCAAAGTAGCCTTGGTACAAGTTGGTAGTGTTTTCACTGGAAATCTTAAGTAAAAGTATAACACAACATTTTAGTTTAACAATAACTAAAGTAATTTATGCCATGTTCTAGTGCTGGGCGATATGACCAAAAATGTATATCATAGTATTTTTCTAAATTATACCGGTTTCGTGGTAAATGACACCCCCCCCCCATGCATGACAGGGTGTTATCCACATTGTCTACTGATTGAGATACTGCAGTAGATTGACTAGAATGCCCTATTTTACTGTCGTGACGAGTGAATATTGTAGAAAAATTCCACGCTAGAATTAATACAGGTTTGCAAAGCCCCACAAAATGATGCTGTACGGAGACGACAACCAATAAAACACAGACCTGCAACACACTCATTACAGACACATGAATATTAAATGACCACAGAGGGAAAAAAAAGGGCACTTTAAAGGGTTAGTTCCCCCAAAAATGAAAGTAATGTCATTTATTACTCATCCTCATGCCGTTCCACACCCGTAAGACCTTCGTTCATCTTCGGAACACAAATTAAGATTTTTGTTGAAATCCGATGGCTCATTGAGGCCTGCATAGCCAGCAATGACATTTCATCTATCAAGATCCATTAATGTACCAAAAACATATGTTAATCAGTTCATGTGAGTGCAGTGGTTCAATATTAATATTATAAAGCGACGAGAATATTTTTGGTGCCCCAAAAAAAACTAAATAACGCCTTGTATAGTGATGGCCGATTTCAAAACACTGCTTCAAGTTGTTATTTAGTTTTTTTGGCGCACCAAAATAATCTTGTCGCTTTATAATATTAATATTGAACCACTGCACTCACATGAACTAATTTAAATATGTTTTTAGTACATTAATGGATCTTGAGAGAGGAAATGTCATTGCTGGCTATGCAGGCCTCACTCAGCCATCGGATTTCAACAAAATTCTTTATTTGTGTTCCGAAGATGAACAGAGGTCTTACGGGTGTGGAACAGCATGAGGCTGAGTAATAAATGACATTATTTTCTATTTTATTATTACATTATTATTTTTTTATTTTTGGGTGAACTCACCCTTTAAGCATTGAAATAAGTCCATAAAAAAACTTAAGCAAGTTCGCTCCGGTCCAAATCTGATATGATCGGTGAGCGTTGTTAATCTCATCGCGGCGCTCCGCGCAGAAACCGCTCTCATGTGCATGCTCCATGTTGTTTGAATTCTCCGCTGTTATCATAGGCTGAATCCGAAATCGCCCCCTAAACCCTCATTCACTATTCCCTACATTATCCACTAATATAGTTTACTTGAAGGAGGACTGTACACTCGTTATTTCGGTGCAATGTGGGATTGAATGAGTGCATGCAATAACGTCCACTATGCTTTCAGACACCACTACAAATGGCTGTCCCCTCAAATAATGCCCTATTTGAGGGTATAGGGGGGATTTCGGATTCAGCCATAGGATGTAATCCGATCTCAGCGGTGTCCTCCTCACTACAGTGCAACAGTAAAACATGACCCCTCTCAAACAGTGTTGCGCTGTGCCATGTTACGAACGTTGTTTGGAACAAATACCGGTATTGCGGTATCATCAAAATTCATATCATAACAAAAATAAACACTAGTATTTGGTATGAACCGGCATATCGCCCAGCACTACCATGGTCTGTCTGAATATTCGATTCTGATTGGTTGGAAGGTGTGCAATAAAATCCTTTAATGCACAGGTATTTTCAAGTCAGTTGAATCACCGTTCTATATTAATGCGCTGTTTTCATTGAAGCACACACACACACACACACACGCGCGCGTCATTTGCATTCAGAGCGCGGAGGTGGCAATGCGCATTCAGGAGCACAGAAACTTATCAACTCCGCCCTCAACTTTTAGCATTAAAACAGCTAAGCTACTGGATCACTACATTATATTTCTCAGCAACAATGGGGTTACATCCCTATTTTTAAGTATTAAACACACATCTTCGTTGTTAAGAGAGACGCTGAACAGACGCAGTTACGATTCTCTCTTTCTCAAATATTGCGCTGCAAACATCAATAACAGCTTTAAGTTTTCAATGTTTTGTCAGTTGTCAAGAGGTCTGACATGCTGCTCTTACAGGTGTTGTTGTGTGCGCTAGAGAACGTAAATGCACCATACGTCATTGCGTCGCTATATCATTGATATCGCGATATGACACTTTTTTTATCATGTAATAATGTATGCCGGTGTTATCGTGGATGGTATGATATGGCACACCCCTACTCTTTATACAATTAAATATAAATGGGTGCAATGTGTTAAATGGGAAAATAAGGTAAGCACATTATTTGAAATCTTAAAAAGGAGGAAGAACTGTGACTCTCACCAGCAAGCACCAACATGTGTGGTTCACCGAGCTGCAGTTCTGACCTGTTTGTGCCTTTTAGGTTTGAAATTATAAGCATAACAATAGCAAAAGCCAATTTACAGATCTGTCAATATTTCCTTACCCTTCTGCGTCAATCTTGCATCACATTTTAATTGATGCTGTGATCAGTGTAAGTCTGTAAGTAAGTGGTACTATTATATTTGACACACGTTTCTCATACCAAAAGATGCGTGGTACAGGGCTCCAGACTGCGTCTCATGAATGACCTGAATGACAGTGCAGTTTCTTTTGGTTTGCCAATTCAGGGGCGGGTTGCTTGAATGGTGTGTTCAATATTATTCTTAATGAAAAACACAACAAAACGGTATAATGACAAACTCCCTTAAATGGCCGCTTTTACATTTTGCTTTGAAACCAAATCTTCTGCAATCATCTTGTCAGTCAGCTCTTCACTCTCGTGATGAATGAGATCTGACTCCTGCTGCTTTTTTGTTCTGCGACTCTCGTTTGGCTCACGCTGCGCATTCAGTTTTTAATTGTAGTTAATTTTTACTATATCAAAACGACGGTGCCCCAGTGGGCAAGTGATGTAACCGGTGTTATGCCTGAACACTAACACCGACTATCGCCGCAAGCCTAATATTACCCGTTATTGTCAATCGTAATGAATCTACTGTGAAATATAGGACCTTGTTACTGGGACGTAACAGACCTGTGTGTTTTGTATCACCAGCGAAGTGTCAGTTCTTGGAGCATATAAGCCCTGCCCGCGTGAGGCGTGCCGCTGAGAATCTCGAGATTCCTGCCTTTATTAGAGAGAAGAATATGTTCAGCCCCCTCCCTCCGAAGCTTCGAATATCCGGTGTTGATTACAACCGAAGCTTCGAAGCTCAAAAAATGGTCCAGCCCTAATATTGTGACATATAAATATTTTTCTGACAACACTAAAAGGTATATTTCATGTGTATGGATACTGAAATATCTGAAACGATACAATACTCCTTTTCAACAGTATTGATACCAGCCGCGCTCTCCTCTCCGACCGACAGCGAGTTGACACGCACCCGCCTCCTCTCATTCAGTCCGATTAACCCTCTGAACACGGACAGCGTCTTAGTGTTGGTGTGACTGGTCTGAATTTCGCGCTGGATTGCACATCTACTCATTCCCACAGATTCCGCGCTCACATCTGAAGCGCGCACACGCATACCGTAATAAAGTCGCCTCTGACATACAAGTGCAAAAATGAGCCCCTTTTTCCAGCTTATTAATGGTCAAATACACTCAAAAAATGTCTCAATGCCCATATTGGTGAGTATTAACATAAACACAGTCGTAAACAGTTCAGGAAGAATGTGTAGCAGGATCCAGGCGTGCGTCAGGTCTTAAAGGGACAGCAGTTATTTATTATTCAAACTACAAAAAGACAAACGATCACTTGCTGCTCTTGACTGATTAACTTGTGTAACTCTAATGGATTCATCTGTATTACATTTTTTACAATAAAGATTATCCAATGTTATTTTAAATTTGATTACTATGTTTTGTTTTTAAATTCAGTTTCTTACCTGAATACTGTTAGACCTACAGTCTAATTTATTTGTGCTATTGTTTGTAATTTGGTTATTTGTTCTTATTTTATTACTGTTTATTTGTCTTTTTAAATTCAATTTGAAATCAAGCTTCCTTGTGCTTTATGTAAGCTATTGCAACAAAATTAGCTAGCAAATATTTGTGAGATAATTGTAATGGTAATTGAGCAACGTTTATATATGAGGAAAAAGCTTAAAAGCTTTATCATATAAAGTGATCTCTTCTGAAGAAATTTTTAATTGCCTAGACTTTCAATAGACGGACAAAAAACTAAATTATATTAAAAATATCTGTTTGACAGTATATAAGCGTTTTTTCCCCCGTGGTATCGATACTTTTTTTAGGTATCGTATCGAAGTTTGAAATTCCAGTATCGTAACAACACTAATGTGATATAAAATTACTTATTGTGGTCATATCGCCTACCCCATGCACCGGTTTATTTACTTGTATTGGATATTTATGCAACGCACGCACAACGCTTTTCAGAGTTCTGCAGAGACCGTCCTTCAGTTCTCACAGGCCGTTTCTCCTTATCTCCCTTTCACACGTCTCACTCTGACTCTGAGTTCTCACAGCAGTGGTGTGGAGGCGAGGGGTTCACTGACATGCTTGTTTTGCATCATGATCGTGTGATTTATTGAATCTCTGCGTGTGCTTTCACAGAACGGGGATGTGTGCATCTCCATTCTGCATCCTCCAGTAGACGATCCACAGAGCGGAGAGCTTCCCTCAGAGAGGTGGAACCCCACACAGAATGTCAGGTACGGAGCAATCTCTAACAGCCAGACCTGTTTCATTCTCAGCATCAAGTCTGGTCCATTTTGCAGCTTATTCTGGCCTTTTTCCACAGAGAAATTTTTTGTTTTTTTTTAACATGAATTCCCCTTCAGGGGTCTACAGGCTAGATCTTCAGCAGTAGCTGTCACGAAGAGTGATCATGTGTTTTCCCCACTAACAGAATTATAGGAAGAGTGACCAGGCTGGTTTTGTGTTCATGAGTTTCCTGTTGCTTGCCTTAAGGAAAGCATTCTCAGAGGAGATTCAGTGTATTTGTGCGTTTCCTCCCTCGAGTCTGATCTCTGTTGTAGTTAGTCTGGTGTCTTGTTTCACTGGGCTTTGTGCTTCGGTGGAAAAGCTAGTGTCTTCCAGGAAGCTCATGTTAATAATTTGTGTTGTTGAAGAACACCTGTCGCTGTACACAGAGAGATGGGCATATTTTGACCCCACACTGAACGTTGCATGGTTTACATTGTCAAATCCTAGTGTTCCCCTGCTCAGGTGTAGCTTGTTGTTTTTAGTGACTTATTATTATATTGTTTGAGTATAAAACTAATTTGAAAATCTGATACTGTGTGTCACAATAGGTCTGTGTATTGAAGTCTTCAGTGCAAACAAATACTCCTGCCATTTAATCTATGTATTGTTTCTTTGTTCTTCATGTGTTTCTTGTTTCATGTTTTTCAAAGAACTTGCTTTGTTGTTGCAACAACCACAACTTTTTGTATAATTGTCATATTTTTCATGTTTCATGTTTTTTATATCGGTATCTGTAAGTAAATCTAGATTTTTGACATAGTGTTGATTTGAGGCCCTGTCCACACGAACACAGGTATTTTCAAAACCGCATCTTTTTCTATGAGGTTTGGCCGTTTGTCCACACGTAAACGCAGTTTCCGGAAACTGAAACCAAACTTTTTTGAAAAATCCTGCCAGGGTTAACATTTTTTTTAGAAACTCAGTTTTCAGTGGTGTCGTGTGGACGGTGAAACCGGAGATTTTGGCTTGTTGCATCAGAACCGGAAACGGCAATAACCTTTTTCCAGGCTTCTGATTGGCCAACATGGCTTTACGGTTATGGTTATGTTGCCACCTGTTGATTTGTATGTACTTTTTTTCATGGGGTCATGTTTTTTCAGATCATGTCTTTTCGATTGGAAATGACAAAAATATATGTATTAAATATCGTCAAAATTTGGGAAAATTTCAAGATATACATTTTTGTATTGCCCAGTCATATTTATAACTAATGTGTATTTATTTTTTCCCACTTGTTAATTACACCACATGAATATATGAATTAATTTAGCATCATAGAACTAGTAAAGAACAATAAGAACTAGAGAAATAGAACTAGTAGGGGTAGAACTAGAACTAGTAGGGGTCATGCGGGTCAGTGTAATGTCAGGGCATGTGCAAAATTGTGGTTTGTGCAATACAGTCGATGCTTTCCTGTTTTCTATATGTCCTTTGTTGTCCACTCTTGTTGTTATTGTTTGTTTTAACATGAGGTGATCACTGTTCTTGTCCTTGTGTATATAGTCTTGTTTATAGTGTATCTGTATGTATTTATTAACTTGTGTGTAACACCAACCTGCGGGGGTCTGCAGATGGAAATTAGCCTAAGGCTATAATCTGACATTTACATTTGCGAAAATGTTCATAAATATGTATTGTCCCTTTTATTTTTTTCAAATAAAAAAAATAAATAAAAAAAAGTAAATAATACTAATAATTAAAATAATATTTTTAATAACATCAATAATTATAGTAATATTTACTGTTGTTATGATTATCATTAATGCTATTATAATTGTTACATTTATTTTGGCCTACATCTAATTGCTAACTTTAAAACGCTTTGCTCATTTGACAATGAATGTCTATGCGAGTGATTATTCAAAATAAGTTACTTTCCCAGTGAACACTGTTGTTTTTTTATTACCAACTTGGTAACTGAAGTTACTCTGTATTCCTACGGCCAATGTGAGGTCACCGGAGTAGCTGTAAGCAATACATAAAGACAACTTCAGGAGAATGCAGCACAAAGAAACTCTGGGACAGATGAGCTTAAAGGCAATGACATTATAACATTGAGTTTCTGTGTGTGTGTTTCAGAACTATACTGCTGAGCGTCATCTCTCTACTGAACGAACCCAACACGTTTTCTCCGGCCAACGTGGACGCCTCTGTCATGTACCGCAAATGGAGAGACAGCAAAGGAAAAGACCGGGAATACGCAGAGATCATTAGGTAATGCAGAAATGCTGAATATGGTCCCTTTAAGAGATCAGCTGTGTTTTAATGTGGATTTGTTTCATGCTTTTTACATTTTGATGGCTCTGTCAGAAGACGTAGTGCTTAACAACACTTTAGCTAATGGAAACCCCTTTTATAAAGATTTTGATTTATTTTCTGGATCAGCGGTGCCCTCCTGTGGTTGAATGAGTCACTGAAACACGAGTGACTGTTTATCTCCTTGGCAATCTCTCTATTGCATGTTGCAATTCATGTTTTCAGCCATCTGAGTTGGAACATTTGACTTGCATCAGATTTCATCCTTCAGGACATCAGTTGTTTATTTCTCTGCCTTGGCTTCTTACAACCTCAGGGCAACAAATCAAACGGAGAACTAATATGACATAAAATGTCAACATGTCCCACTGCCTAAGACAGATGAGTCTTAATGTAATAGAAACAGAAGCTACATGGTTAATATTTCAGCTGTATAAAAATGACGCTAAAAAGAACACAAAGCAATGTCTGTGGCGTGCTGTCGATTCCCACAAACCACAATATCAAATGTGAAACCGAATGGAATACGTAAACTATATTGCCAAAAGTTTTGGGACGCCTGCCTTTACATGCACATGAACTTTAATGACATGCCATTCCTAGGGTTTAATATAGAGTTGGCCCACCCTTTGCAGCTATAACAGCTTCAACTCTTCTGGGAAGGCTTTCCACAAGGTTTAGGAGTGTGTTTCACTGATGTTGGACGAGAAGGCCTGGCTCGCAGTCTCTGCTCTAATTCATCCCAAAGATGTTCTATCGGGTTGAGGTCAGGACTCTGTGCAGGCCAGTCAAGTTCCTCCACACCAAACTCGCTCCTCCATGTCTTTATGGAGCCTGCTTTGTGCACTGGTGCACAGTCATGTTAGAACAGGAAGGGGCCATCCCCACTCTTTTCCCACAAAGTTGGGAGCATGAAATTGTCCAAAATATCTTGGCATTAAGAGTTCCTTTCACTGGAACTAAGGGGCCAAGCCCAACCCCTAACCCCCCCATAATCCCCCTCCACCAAACTTTACACATGGCACAATGCAGTCAGGCAAGTACCATTCTCCTGGCGATGGACAAACCCAGACTTGTCCATTGGATTGCCAGACAGAGAAGTGTAATTTGTTGCTCTTGGTGTTGTAAGGCTTGGATGCAGCTGCTCGGCCACGGAAACCCATTCCATGAAGCTCTCTGCTAGGGTTGGGTACCGTTCACATTTTAACTGGTATCGGTACCTGAAATTTGGTACCGGTACTTTTTTTCGGTACTTTTGGGATGTTTACATAAAAATTGTAAAGAACCTGTAAGTCATTTATAGAAGTGTTATTGACATTATGCCAGAGCTGCCCTGGTCGCTGTCTGCCATTGTCTGTGATGTTTGATTACTGTAATATTTACTAGTAAATAGTAGGCTACTTAATTTAATTAATAAAAACAACCATATTATTATTTTTTCTTTTTAATTTCATTTCTATGAAAAGATTTCCCACAGATTATGTGTTGTGTATTTTCTGGTATAATCAAATGAAGACATAAATTAAATTAATCTTTTCATTTTATTAAACTTTTTTTGTCAAACAAAGCTGCACAACTGAGATTTATATGGTTAAAACATGAAGAAAAATCGCAATTTATTATAATAATAAAAAAAATAGTTTTGATAATTTATTATTATTAAATTAGTGTTAGTATTATTATTACATTGAGACGTATCTAAATTCTACTGTACAACAGTGATGTATTTGTCAAGTTAGCCAAACTTTTATTTTGACGGGTTGCCGTGAATTTGAGTTTCTGTGTTTATGAAATGACGGTAGTTTTTCTCAATTGAAACGGTAAAATGCTCATAAAGTGACTCAGTGGCTCTGGAGATGACGTTCGTGCGTTCATGTCCTCATATGAGACGGCAGAGATGGAAACATGCGACCGTCACGCACGGTTCTGAATGAGAGTTTGTGAGGTAAACCCATAGACTGTAAACCACCGTCTACGCATTCATTCGCACAGAGACACGCAGGATTCGTATTTAAATGGTCTTTTTGCGTTTTAATATTCACAGTAGTGCTGGGCGGTATACCGGTTCATACCGAATACCGGTATTTATTTATTTTATGATATGAATTTTGATGATACCGCTATACCGGTATATGTCGTTTAAACAACGTTCGGAACGTGGCGCAGCGCGTCATTGTTTGAGAGGGGACCCATTTCATTGAAACACTGTAGTAAGGAGCAGTCAGAGCACAGTTGAGATCGCATTAACAGCATAGCCTATGGCTGAATCCTATACTCTCATTCATGATTCCCTGTTATCACTTTATTTGAAGGAGTGAATGAAAACGTGCATGAAGTCTGACAGGCAATGTGTGTACATCGGCTGTACACTCGTTATTGCGGCTGTACACTCATAAAGAATGAGTGCACTCAATAACGTCCACTAGGGTTTCGGACACCACTAAAAAGTGCTGTCCCCTCCAAATAATGCTATATTTGAGGTTATGGGGGGCGATTTCGGATTCAGCCCTTGATTATAGTGGAGAATTCAAACTACATGTGGCGCGCGAGAGAGAGCGGTTTCTGCGCGGAGCGCCACTATGGGATTAACAACGCTCACCACATGGATCATATAGCACTGATATAGACCGGAGCGAGCGCGTTTACATATTTCATAAACTCTAGTGCTCTAGACATGAACCAGAAGCGTGAATGCGCGCATATTTCATCACGTCTTTTTAAAATGAAATGTATGCAGTATGCACTGATTACACTGATACAACCGTATGTCTGATCACGAACGCGCTGACACGATGGATTATTCTGCTACACAAAAGACAATGATGTAAATTAATAAATAAACTGACAATTCAAAGAAGAATGGGCAAAAAAGTAACTGCTTTATTCTTTCTGTGTTAAACTGATGTGTGTCATTCGTTCATAGAGTGCTCTTAAATGTATTGCAAATATCCGCGTTTTTCTTCGTTTGGCAGTTTGTTGTTATATAGGGTTAGATTTTTTAAATGTTTAAGGTGCCCTCAACTCAACTTTTAATATTCGTCTGTAAGTATGACTCTGAGTGTGTTGCAAGTCTGTGTTTTATTGGTTGCTGTCTCTCCACAGCATCATTTTGTGAGGCTTGGTAAACCAGGCCTATTAACTCTAGTGTGGAATTTTTCTACAATAGTCACTCATCATGACAGTAAAACAGGTATTCTAGTGAATCTCCTGCAGTATTTCCTCTCTTAATCAGTAGAAAATGTGATTAACACCCGGTCATGCATAGGGGAAAAAATACTGTCATATACTGTGAAACCGATATAATTTAGAAAAATACCGTGATATACATTTTTGGTCATACCGCCCAGCACTAATTCACAGACACTGGTCTATATCACAATATGCATTCTCAGGTACTGAAATTGGTACCGATTTATTTAATGTGAATCGGTACTCTGTTGTACAGACGTAATTCGGTCGGTGCCCTTAAAAGTACAGAGTTTGGTACCCAACCCTAATCTTAACACACTGTTCTTGAGCTAATCTGAAGACCTAATGACGTTTGGAGGTCTGTAGCTATTGACTGCAGAAAGTTGGCGACTTGTGCGTGTGCCTCAGCATGCGCTGACCCCGCTCTGATTGTTCCCAATTGCTTCCTCCCTGTTATAATACCACTAACAGTTGACACTGGAATATTTAGTAGTGAGAAAATTTCACAAATGGACTTATTGCACAGGTGGCAACCTATCACGATACCACGCTTGAATTCACTGAGATCCTGAGAGCGATCCATTCTTTCACAAATGTTTGTAGAAGCGTCTGCAAGCCCAGGTGCTTGATTTTATACACCTGTGGCCATGGAAGTGATTGGAACACCTGAATTCAATGATTTGGAGGGGTGTCCCGATACTTTTGGCAATATAGTGCATTTATGGTAATGTACTCACAATTGAAGTCCAGCCTGAAGGGTTAAAAGCACAAAAGTGATGCCAAATATTCCTTCAAATCCATTTATGAGGTGTTTGTGTCTGTTACAGAAAACAAGTTCTGGCCACTAAAGCCGAGGCAGAACGGGACGGAGTGAAAGTTCCCACCACCCTGGCAGAGTACTGCGTGCGCACACGCGCCCCCGCACTGGACGAGGGGTCCGACCTGTTATACGATGATTACTATGATGACGAGGACTTGGAGGACGAGGATGACGATGACGAGGACTGTTGCTATGATGAGGACGACTCAGGAAACGAGGAATCATGACAACATTCCCATTCCCACCTTCATCCTTGTCTTCATCAGCATCACCCCGAAAGTTGAAGCGTCAAGGCATGCGCTCTGCATTTACACTCACTCAGATGGCCATTTTTGTTTCCTTAATTAAAGGACTAAAATTAGATTTGTTTTTGTTTTTCAATAAGCGTTCTGTTGTTTTCCCTCCGTGTCATAACTGTGCTGGCCTTCAGGCTTTTCTCCAAGCTACTCTTTAATTATTTATTTGCTTTGCGCTTTCAGACAGCTCTGTGAAAGTTCCTTCAAAAAGTACAAAAAAACAACCCCCGAGCGTGACTGAATTAAGGTTCGAGTGAGTGATTTATTTGAATGAGGCTTTGTGCTGAAGAATGCTTCACTGTTCTTTTGGATTTCTTAGAGCTGATCACTTTGATCACCCACGCTCACTTTTTTTTGGCCTTCAAGCACATCTGAGCAATAAAACGCTACGAGTTTGGGGTCAAGGTTTGAGTTTTCTGCTTTTTATTCCCCCTCCATTTGAGTAGAAATTACATTGAGACGTCCTAAGCAACAACAACAAAAAGGATGATTTATATTAAAGTGTTTTGCAATGTCAAAATCGAAACATTGCTAAAGAAATGATGGCCTAAATTCTACAATGTGCTTAAATTCCACACATTATTTAACTTCTAGTGTCACTTTAAATTATTGAAATCATGTATTTCTTCATTCCAAGATATAGGAGCTTATCAGAAAATCAATGTAATCGGGTAGGTTGGCGAGTGGATGTTGTGTTTTCCGTTGAGCTGAGTTTTTTTTTAAGCAATGCTGATATTCCTGTGTTGTCCTCTTAAGTGAAACTTATTTAATCAGTTGTGGGGGTTTTGTTAGTTTTTTTCGGCATGGTTTTATTTGGGATATAGGGTGACTCTTGGACTATTGGAGGATTTTTTTTTGTTGTTGTGCCGTTTCTTTTGCATTATCGTTCCGTGCAACGATGTCACGTCCTGTGTTGTGATGTCAAGATTGGAACTTTCCTTTATGGTGCCTGGAGGCTGGTGAGTGCTGGCGTCCATCCCACTGATTTGAGTTTGAGCTCATACCGACTGACTCTCAGGATCAGCCAATCTGGAAAAAGGAAAATCCTACCAACAACAAAATATTTTTTTCACACCTGCAAGTCATCCATTTTTTTAAAATATTGTTTTGAGGACAATTTACAACCGTATCCCAAGAGGCTGAGATGCACATGAGGAGCTGATTTGTCATTTTATTGACCTTTATGTATTTTTACGATTTGTTGGCCTATTTAAAACTGAATAAAGATCTTTATTAGAATATTTTTTGTGTTTATTGTTCCTAACTACGGTTATGTCTTGTGACGTATACACTTTATTTGATATTGATTTCTTAATTTCTCCGTTGTCTGTGCAGATCCCGGACGAGCCCCCTAATTGTTACGCTTTTATGCTGCGTTCACACCAAATGCGAATAGAGCGTCAAAAACGCGCCTACCGCGTCTAGTTGGATGGTTGAACATTTTGACTCCATTCATTACTCAGTATAAATTGAGCATTTGAAGCGAAATAGATGCCCTTTCAAGGCGCTCCAGGAGAAATATGTCATAAAACACCACTCTGCCTCTTTTTATTTTCATTAAAAATATATATTAAGCATTAATAGCCACACAAATGTGGTCCAGGCAACTCCTACATTATCTTCACTGCATGTATATTTAAATATCCTCAAAAAATAAAAGTCAAAACGATTTGGTGTAACCCCTCCTGTTCGAACCCACCCTCTCTAAGTGGGACTCGAACCCAGGTCAACCTCCGTTACATTGGCAGACAACAAATGATAGATTCATGACATCAAAGATCGCCCGTTAGATCTACACAAGACGAACCACTACAGGACATCAGAGCCAGCGGCAAACGTCAGAAGGACAGTCCGAGGAAAGGCTGCTCTCGCTGGGGTTAATGAGCGATGAGCGCCCGGTGATAGCCTGGATCTCACAACTCCAAAAACGCAAGATTAATTTTTTTTAAAAAAAGGCGCTCTCTTTATAAATAAACCACAGATTTGAGCTTTTAAACAACTATATTCTCACCTGAAAAAGTCTACATTTTGTGACCCAGTAGTAGTATAAATTATGCAGGGTTTCTCATCACGTCACTTTACCACGTGACAGCAGCAAGCAGGCTCCTGATATGGTAACGCGGCGCGAATTGACGCCAAAGTTCAAATTTTTCAACTCGGGCGTCAGACGCGAATTCGCTTCAAACGCGTGAATGCACAAAAAGCACCATTCTCGCGTAACGCGCATGATTTAGCATGTCGTATTTTTTAATCATAATTTAGATTTTTAAGTCATAATTTTGACTTTAAATCCAACATTTTTTTTTTTTTATCTCAGAATTTCAACCGTTCATCACATTATTATTTAGCATGTCGTATGTTTGACTTTTTATCTCACTATTATGACTTTTAAAATCATATTTTCAACTTTTTATCCCTTATTTATGACTTTATGATAGGCCTAATTGAAATGAGCTGATCAGTAATATAGTTAGAGTGTTTAGTGTCCCCAACTAAGCAAGCCAAAGCCAGTTGGGCTAGTTTAACGCCTAATTTGCGTCAAATTCGCATCAATCGCGCGAACGAGGCGGAATCGCGTCCATCACGCCGCGCGAAATGCGCCTAACGCCATAGGACCTCCAGACGTGTATCAACGTGCCTTTCCATTGACTTAACATTGAAATCACTCGCTCCTGACGCTCTATTCGCGTTTGGTGTGGACGCAGCATAAGGGTATGTTTACACGATAAAGATGTACTAAAAAAGGAAACGTGTTTGCGTTTTTCCTGTACAGACAACAACGTCAAAATGATACCCGTTTAAACGGATCTGCGAAAACGACTAAAAACACTATTATTCTTGCCTGGCCAGTAGTTGGCGATGTCACTTTGTAAAAAAATAACTACGCGCCTATAGACTGAACATGTACGCATGACGTCAACTTTTCACAAATTTGTGTTTTTGTCATTTACATGGAGATGATAACGATACCGATTTCAAAATTATTAAAAAAAATCGAAAATGATGTGTTTTCAGGCCCCCAAAACAAAACAGTTGTCATGTAAATGAGTGGCCAAAACGGTTCTGAAAAACATCTCGAAAAACGCTGGCGATAAGCGCACAATAATCATCCCGCACAGGCCTTAAGGGTATGGTAGGAACAAACAGTAAAAGCTAAGGGAGACCTTGATGTTTTTGTCTCGACACCACATTTTTATCTCAATAATGACAGCCTTAAAGTGCTCTTTTATTTAACAAAGTAAAATAAAAATTGCAGTTACACTACACTGAGAAAAATAATGGATTTACTTAGACCGAAATGGTACTTGTAAAATGAAAGAATTTAATTAGAAATGTGACTTTTTCATCAGAGACATTGAGATCTGCAGCTTTTTAGAAGAGACATTTAAGAACACTAGGTTCTTTTTCTCAAAGCAAAGTCTCCCTTTGCTTGCTAATTAATATCTTTGCTGTCTGGGAATCTGTTATCTCGGGGAAAGTGGAAATGACAGCTGAATATGTCATTGGTTACCAGATAAGACATTGGACACAGCTGGAGAGGGTCTCCAGGCACTCCAAAGTGCAGTTGCCGCGACTCTGTTGCCATGCCAACCCTCCGACTGGCATTCAAGGTTTGCCTGGAAACACTGTGGCTCGAGGCTTGTTCAGACAAACTGAACTCAGGCTACACGATGAACATACAGAGATGAGGGGTGGCCGTGAGATGCAGTTACAGCACTGACACAGTTATAGAGCAAATCTTCACTGTAGTGGAGTCTGAGAGGGTTTGCAGGCATTATCTGTCAACTGGTGACTTAACGTGGCTGTAATATTGGTACATTTTGGAGAAGAATCATTTAAAGGGATATGTCACCCAAAAATTAACATTCTGTCATAATTTTCTCAGTTGTTCCAAACTTGTATGACTATTTCTTCTGCTGAACACAATGGCTTTGGCTTGCTCAGTTGGGGACACTAAATATTCAACTATATTAATGACCAGCTCTTTTCAATTATCACAAAGTCATAAATAATTGAGAGAAAATGTTGAAAATATGATTTTAAATGTCCTCATTATTAGATTAAAAGTCAAAAATATGATTTTAAAAGTCATAATAATGAGATAAAAAGTCAAAATACGACACGCTAAGTCATAAGCATAAGATAACATGTTGAAAATATGATTTTAAAGGTCCTCATTATTAGATAAAAAGTAAAAAAATATGACATGCGAAGTCATTATGAGACGAACGGTTGAAATTCTGAGATAAAAATTAAATTATTTTTATTTAAAGTCAAAATTATGACAATGTAAATTATGATTAAAAAATACGACATGCTAAGTCATAATTATAAGATAAAATGTTGAAAATATGATTTTAAAAGTCCTCATTATTAGTTAAAAAATAAAAATATAAAATGCTACGTCATTGTGAGATGAACGGTTGAAATTCTGAGATAAAAATTCTAAATTTTGGATTTAAAGTCAAAATTATGACTTAAAAATCTAAATTATGATAAAAAAATACAACATGCTAAGTCATAATTATAAGATAAAATGTTGAAAATATGATTTTAAAAGTCCTCATTATTAGTTAAAAAGTAAAAATATAAAATGCTACGTCATTGTGAGATGAACGGTTGAAATTCTGAGATAAAAATTCAAAATTTTGGATTTAAAGTAAAAAGTTTGACTTAAAAATCTAAATTATTACATCTAAAATTAATAATCTAAATTATGATCCTAATTATGAGATAAAAGCTGAAATTAGATTTTTAAAAAGTCCAAAACACTGACATTTTAGAGACGAAATCATGCTTATTTTTTTAAATGATTCATACTTATAATAATAATATTTACATTATTGTTTTCATTTTGTGCAATATATTTTATGCATGCGTTTTTACATTTTGAAATCAGTTTTTACAACAGAAATTAATCAATCAAAAACTTACTTTAGCTTTTCATCTAAAACAAAATTAATACTTTTTGGTGTTTTATGTTGTGCTTTACATTGTATGGAAATTAGAAGTAAGAGTTTGATTAACATTAACGTTCAACATAAATCACTATAAATCCATCCAAACCACACACCACGCTGTAAAAACAATACAATAAAAGGTATTTCAAATTGTTTCACATGCATAGAGTTTAGCCGATCATTACAGAGACCATTCTGTATATAGTGCAGTAGGAAAAACAGTCTAAAGACCAGAGAGAAGGTGTAAAATGTGACTGAAAGCGGTTTATTGCACATTAAAACATTGAATGTAGTCTGTATCATACAAGGTCACTTTCAATAACATTCCCACTCTGTTCTATGGTGGTGGAACGAACTCCCGACCTTCATGCGAACAGAACAGCATTGCAATCTTCACTTGATTCACTTTTTTGTGTGTGAAACAAATGGATACAAATTTGCAGTTGTACTTCTGCACTGGAGCTGTATTACTCTGGTGCTTGCAGGAATTTTGGAGCGATAACAGTTTGTCTTAATTCCTTGGTTTGCTGCTTCAGGACATTCAGGATTAAAAGCACACAGACAGAAGCAGTCAGTGACCCTTATTTTGACATTCTTAAGCCTCTCTTTGTGTATTCGTACACCATAGCTAACTGCTAACAGCAGGGATGACTATCATGAAGTTCGGTTAAATGCCACAGTATACAGTGGAAAGAACCCTCCACATTTAGACACCAAATCACTCAACAATCAGGAAGCGCATATGCAGACCTATACACATATACACTGATCAGGCATAACATTATGACCACCTAAGTGAATAACACTGATTATCTCTTCAACGCGGCACCTGTCGGTGGGTGGGATATATTAGGCAGCAAGTTAAATTTTTGTCCTCAAAGTTGATGTGTTAGAAGCAGGAAAAATGGGCAAGTATAAGTATTTTTGTTTTTGCGCCCATTTTTCATGAGCTGAACTCAAAGATCTAAGACTTTTTCTATGTACACAAAAGGCCTATTTCTCTCAAATATTGTTCACAAATCTGTGTTAGTGAGCACTTCTCCTTTGCGGAGATAATCCATCCACCTCACAGGTGTGGCATCAAGATGCTGATTCAAGCCTGTAGTGCTTCAGTCAGAAATTGAAGCTTTCGCGCCTCGATCGCCCCCCGGTGGCTGGTCCCAGTATAGCTCCTAAACCCCGCCTCTCCATGTATTAGAATGGGCGCGAGACACACTAAACAATTTAATTACACTTCAAATAATTGTTTCCTAAAGATGGTTTCTGTCATTTTAGGCAGTTTTTATTACAATAATTTCATTTCAAGTGTTCGTTTTTTAAATAAGTTTAGTTTTAGTGAGTTATTTGATGCTATAAAAACGAGGGGTGTGACGTCATGATTGACAGCTGAGATTGACGGCTTCTCTGAGTGAAGTTGTCACTGAGGCACTAACGGTCTTTTTTCTGGATTTTTGGGAGGAGATTGGAGCTTTAGCTTTAATTTCTACACTTCCATAACTGTTTATTTCACACCAACATAATGAATTGTTCTGCATCTGCGAGAGTGTGGGCGGGCTTTTGATAATCGCGCCTCTACTTCCTGTTCTCTACTGCGCAACTCCGGTCCCGAGATCGCTACTGCGCAGACTCGGTCCCAAGATGTCAGCGCCGTGAGCGGGCCTATGAAAGCTTCAACTTTGGTCAGCGGAAGTCAATGAAGTCGCGTCGTCCATATTTTTTTACGGTCTATGTGCTGATTAGACGGCATGATTATTGCACAGGTGTGCCGTTGGCTGGCCACAATAAAAGGCCACTCTAAGGCCTAGTCCACACGTATACGGGTATTTTCATAACCAGAGTTTTTCCTCCTCCGTTTTAAAAACAATCGCGTCCTCATAAGCACGGTTTAAAAAAAAACTCTGTCCACATGAAAACGCAAAACCAGGCTATGATTGGCTGCCTGGTTTCCACATGGGTCCCATCCACGGCACCGATGGACTGAGGGATGCCATGGGCTCAGCGAAACCCTACTACAAGTTCCTTTACTTTGGACTCAGTGACAGGTAACTGTAAATACACAGGGGCAGGGCCCAAGTGGACTGTAATAGCTTCACACACTTGCCTTACTATGTTGTATTATTGCATTCTGGCGCCTCTGTTCTGCAATACAATGAGATAACTGCGCATGTATCTGTATACATGTGATAAGCGCTGTTAGCAGAGTTATTAAAAGCTACGTCCGCCATCGCATTGACTTGACTCATGTAAACAAAAGAGATAACGGCGCACAATCTGACGTCAAACAAAGGAGAGAACGCCGCACACTTATATCAGTTATATCACACTATTCTGACTTTATAATTTGCAAATTGCAACTTTATATCATGCAATTCTGTGAGATTTTTTTTTATTTATTAAAAAAAAAAATGTATTCTGTGGCAAAAACAGGCAATCCATAGCTAGCTCAGTGCCCTGCTAGGGAAAAAAAAACAGCTAAAACCAGCCTAATCTGGTCTCCCAGCCTGGCCAAGGCTAGCTAAGACCAAAACCCCTCCAGAACCAGCCTGCTAAACCAGCTATGACCAGCCAAACAACTTAAGCTGGTTTAAGCTGTGTTATTTTTAGCAGGGCATACCTTTCTAAAAGTCTCTCCATTCATTTCATTTCTGCTTGGGTGACAGCAGTGAAGAGCCCACCCACACACGCTGGCCTTGCGCTAGCAGATTTGTCCTCCATTAAGACGTACAGAGTGTCTCTCTGTGCTTGATAGGGATTCTCTCAGGGAGCACAGAGCTACCTTGTGCCTGCATATGGGTGCGCACCAGTGCCAGGGGATCGCTGGCTAGCTGCCCGAACGTACTGGAGAAAGGCCCACAGGCCAGCAGGAGGCTGGGGTTAGCAGTGTGTAACGTAGTCAAAAGCTCTGGTGGAAAGAAAGTATTGACTTTGGTTAAGGGATTGTTCAGAATGGCATACTGCCATACTACTCCTGTTTTAGTGGTGTGTTTGCTAAGGAAAACATCACTATAATATGAATTCGAAGCCATATAAGTAGTTAGCTTTTAGCACGTAGCTTATCCATTTGTGATACTGACACCTCAATTCTTTTGACTATCTATTGAGTCTATTGAAGAGAAGTGTACTATTACTTAACCCTCTGGGGTACTTCGGGTCAAAAATGACCCGAAGTGTTTTATAATTTTTTTTTTTTTAAATCGTAGCTTCATCGGAATGGTCCGAAACTTGGTGACTTTATTGGTGCTTGGTATATGAACACCCAAAATAATTGGGGACAGGATTTGAAAAGTCTAAGTGGTCGTAAAAAAAAATAGTCACACTCAGGACCTTCGGGTCAAAATGACCCCCATAGGAAATAAATGGGAAATTGGCAAAAATATGAAAATACAGAGTTCATATACAGACAAAAAAACTCAGACACACACACACAAAAACACAATTCGCTTATGGAATGGCACGCGTTCATTTGTGCGCGCGTGTGTTTTTGTGTGTGTGTGTGTGTGTGAGAGTTTTTTTGTCTGTTTTGCACTCTTGATGTTTTAGAGATTCACCCCTTCACTGTTGAGTCCTTTTTTTCTGCATCCTGGCTGATTTGTAGATTGTATGCACAAAAAAATCTATATATTTTTGCCAATTTCCCATTAATTTCCTATGGGGGTCCTTTTTGACCCGAACACTATTTTTTTTAACAACCACTTAGACTTTTCAAATCCTGACCCCAATTTTTTTGGGTGTTCATATACCAAGTACCAATAAAGTCACCAAGTTTCGGACCATTCCGATGAAGCTACGATTTTTTACATTTTTTTTTATAAAACGCAAGATCCACTATAGTGGTAAAAATGTGCTATTGCATGATAAAAATGCTCAATGTGTCCACCGGATAGCACCGATCTCATTTAAAAAATTGCTTTCATGAGGCCTAGGCTTGACTCTAAAATGAAATAAAGCTTTAATAAAAAAAATAAAAATAATAATAATAATAATATATATATATATATATATATACATATATATATACATATATATATATATATATATATATATACATATATATATATATATATATATATATATACATATATATATATATATATATATATATATATATATATATATATATATATATATACATATATATATATATATATATATATATATATATATATATATATATATATATATATATATATATATATATATATATATATATATATATATATATATATATATATATATATAAATGTTTTATTATATTCAATGGGAAAAATGTGTCATAATTATTGCATAAATATTAATTATAAATCATAAAATTATCTCAAAACACCAAAAAAGAAAAGAAAAAATATTATTGAACAAAAATATTTCATTGATTTTACTCAAATCTTTTTTATCTTAATCCCACCCTCCGGGTCATTTTTGACCCGAAGGTCCTGAGTGTGACCCATAAATGAAGTACCCCAGAGGGTTTAGTGATTATACTTACAAATTTTCCCTGATGGATGATAACATGGATGATACATTTCAGTGGCAATATGAAAGTAAAGTATAATGTGCACAGTATGTGAATTGTTACCCAGAATTACCCAGACAACCTACTAGATTTGTCAAAATGTGTAGTATACACACATGGCTGCATCTGAAATCGCATACTGTGACCGAATTCACAGAAATCATAAAAGAGAAGGCAAAAAGTACCTGGATGACCTACTATTTCCAGCAATGGTGGACATTTTACTATCCCATGAGGCCACGGGAGAGGATTTGTGAATGGCAGTGAAGGAACTTTTTTTTAAACTTTCTTTAGACAATATACAATATCACTCAATATTACTATTAAATAATATGGTACTGACGTAAACGAGTCCTACATGTCGCGACATTCCCTTCTCTGCATTCTTATATAAAATAACCTTTTTATTGTAGTAAAATCTACATATCCTTCCCAACAAATGTATTGTTTAGCATAAAGCTTGTTGAAGAATAGCAGACAGGCAGTAGATTCATTAAATGATAAGCTGTTTCCTCACAAAAGCGGTTTATTCAGCCTCTTCTCCATTGACATCCATTCAAAAAATCGGCATATGGTCTCCTTTCCTGCGTACTGTACAGCCGCAGCGTTAGCATTAGCCGTTATGCTTTTTTTGGCTAAATTTTAAAGGCTTTTAACTGATTTACATTTATTCATTTGGCAGACGTTTTTATCCAAAGCGGCTTACATTGCATTCAAGGTACACATTTTATATTTTTGTCAGTTCTTGCTTTCCCTGGGAATCAAACCTATGACCTTGGCATTGCTAGCGCCACACTCTACTGTTTGAGTTACAGGAAAGCTGCTGCAAGTAGCGAATTACCTCATACTAAACACACTCACTATATAACATACATTTTTAGCAAAGTAGCCTACTTATTCAAAATAAGTACCTATTCAAGGGCACATGCAATATCAGACGCAGCCACAGTTTGGAAGTGTAGGCCTATCTCACAATGTATTGTCCCTGACCTTTTCTATGGCTACAGTGGCAGGGTCATCTGAGTTTAACGTGGTTGTGTTAGCTTTTTCTCCATGCAATCTTCTGAGTTTTCCGTTGTGGATTTAGTAAAGACTGTTTTGGTTATTTATCTCCTTCATCATGTGCGTTACTACAACCAAACTTGTTATAAAAATGCAAAATAGCCATATTTAAATTAATTGTTTTAGTAGTATAGGCTATTTTAAACCAGAATAAGTTGGCAAAACTCAAGAAAATTGAGGCAATCAACTAAAAAAAAATTAAGTTAAGAAATGTAACGTTTAAGTAAGCAGAACTTGCAGATTTTGATTTTGTAATAATACATTTTAATTGCTCTGAACTTGAAATATTTGAGTAAGCTAATTCATACATTTAACTTAAAAGTATCACGTAATCTCAAATTTTAGTAGTGAAAACTTGGCTAGCTTTAACTTGTTAATTCAATAAAATGCCACCTTGCTAATTGGTTACACAAGTCTTTGGTAGCATTAGCATAACACTTGCTGAATGAGGACAGCAATGTAAAACATTTAACATATC
This sequence comes from Gobio gobio, assembly GCF_949357685.1. NCBI lineage: Eukaryota > Metazoa > Chordata > Actinopteri > Cypriniformes > Gobionidae > Gobio > Gobio gobio. The sequence goes on along the minus strand of NC_137102.1, from coordinate 52,622,140 downwards.
TGTTCTCAAACTAAGCTCACGATCCACTTGTCACCATGATGGTAACCCTACAACAAAACCAACATAAACTCATCTAGACTATCATAAAAAAACATTACACACTACTAAATATCCTCCTTAATGTTAATTTTGCACAAAACACATAATATAACACTTAATTTTGTCATTTACTGTCCATTTGATTGTCATGGCAAATCATGCTGGAAAAATAGAAATCCCAGCCCAGTTTCGGTTGAATTTAAGTTAGTCTAAATTAAAAGAAACAAGTTCATAAAACTCAAAACAATGAAACAATTCAGATTACTTTAAATTGGTCAGTTTTGAGAACTTAAAACAAAAAGAAAGTTCTAAATCCTCATAAATGTTAATTTGTTTGAGCTAATTTGTTGAATTTCAGTTTGGCTCTACTCAAACCAATTAATTATTTTGAGCGTTAGGGTTTACAGTGATAGGGAGAATACTATATATACTCCACAATATGCAGTACACAAGTGGCATATTATATCAATAACAACAATTAAAGCCAGATAGCAATTTATAGGCTCATTGCATTATTTGCAATCCCACGGAGAGCATTTTATGACACTTAAGTAGTTTTTAATGTGATTGTTGTGTTGGTTGAGGAGCCCCACGGTTTATGACATTGATAAACACTGATGGTACCTATAAATCAATCAGTCGCATTGAAAGCTTCTCTTCAAGTGGTCGTAACTGTTAATGTCTGGGACACAGTCCCATATATTCCTTTCTGATTTACTGACAGAGCATCACAGAGGCGTATTACTTTACAGCAAATCAATAAGGCAACCGGCAGAGATGTGAAAGTACAGTCCAGTGCAGTCGATTACAAATGAAACAATCCAAAGATAAAATGCCAAGGCAATTCCATTTCACAATATTTATTTATAGGCATGATGGCATAAAATACAGCTTGCTTCTTGTGTGAGTGTTTTTGCGCATGTAGGCTACCTCATAAAGGACAAGGTCGATGGCAGTATATGAAATAATGCCCAGGATGTTGCTGTCGCCAGTAGAAGGATTTTAATGCCTCCTTTTCCTTTAGGCTGGTGGTCCTTGTTGGTCCAAGTTGATCTTCTGGCTGGTTTTAGAGTGTTTTTGGGCACCTTTTAGCTGGTTAAACTACTTTGCATCTATGCAATCTTTTACTTAATGAACATTTTTATTCAGCAGCATTATCTTTCTGTCCTGTTGTCATTGTGATGCAATAAATGTCTCCTTCAAAGCAGAGGGTGTGAAATTTTTCACTCCTTTTTTTGCCAAAGCGACTGGCTCGATTTGTTTTTCCCAGGCTCAAGCTATATGCCCATGAATAAATGTAGTTCAACTTTAATGGTTGGCCTTCAAGAGTGACATTTCCAAGCCAGCAAATGCATTTTCACATGCATATAGTGCAAAATACCCAATTGTTAATGGCTCTTCTTTGCTGGAAATCCTTTTACATCAGACTGAACACTTTTTCAGAATCCCATCTGTTCATAGCCCTACATTTCATGGTAGATTTTGGTGCAATTTTCAACATGCTGCCATTGTTTCCCTTCCACAGACATGTGTTTATTGGGTTTGATCTGGAAGAATGGACCTAAAATCCAAATCACAACAACACAGCCGAATTACTCACAGCACAATGCATTTCAACTCACGAAACTACTGAGTAATAGCCTATATTTTATAACATATGATATTCTTTTAGGATCACTTTAGATTAGATTAACAGTTAAAGGGATAGTTCACCCAAAAATGAATTACACTTTAAATTAATTACTCACCCTCATGTCGTTCCAAACCCATATGTCCTTCATTCATCTTCGGATCACAAATGAAGATATTTTTGAAGAAATCCAAGAGCTCTATGACCCCTCTATAGACAGCTATTTAATTAAAACTTTCAAGACCCAATTTCTTCTTGTCTGTGCAAGTCTCAGAATTTTGTGGTTATAGTTATTTATGAGATCATACAATGTGTTATCAGGTACATTACAAACTTAATGAATGCAGTAGAAATACTTTTCTAATGCATTATATATATTGTAAAGGCTTTAAGTAAAGTGTTATCCGACCCAAAATATTCCTGTCCTGGGTACTGGTCCTGCCGTTGCTCCTGCACCAGTTGCTTCCACCAGATCCCCAAGGTCTCCTCCTACTCCTCTCTGTGTACCTGTTGGGAATGGGTAAGTCTGTTCCCAATATCCAGCAACTGCCACAAATGCTAAATATGACCATATTCATATCTGAAACGCTATTTACCAAGGGATCAGAGCCTGTTAAAAGTATGAGAATTGCAGTGCATCACTAAAATGTGACCCAGAGCATTCTATCTGTAATGTTCCAAGTTCAGCATGTCGTTAATTACCATATATACTGTGGACTCAAGAAGTGATATGACAGAAATGTACACAATGGAAGTCTATGGTGCAATCATTGCAAGTTTGACTAATAAGTATCTGTTATTCCTGTAGTTAATTTGTATTTAATCTGAAACATTCCTTTAAATAGTCAAATTTAGATTCACAACATTGACTGCTTGAACTATTTGCATCTAGTTTTTCTTTTTTTGGGAGAATATATTTTTAGGTATACCTCAAGACAACCACAATACAAGCACATTAAAACACATTTACAAAAACACAAGAACAATCATTCCAGTTGAGGTCTTCAAAAAATGGCTTCTTGCATGTTAATGCATTTACAAACGTAGTAAAAATACATCTCTAAGTATAATAAAGTGCTCTGTGAAACATTTGAAGGTGTGTATTTATGGACAGAATAGTGTTTTCATTGTCTGATGATCTCTTCCAGGTCAGTGTCAGTTAAACTGTCCCTCCAGTCCATTGTGATCAATGCTTGAAGAAGAAATCAGAGGGGTCATTTAACACGAACACATTTTTTGCATAATGCAGAATGAAAATAGACTGAATTTATACATTGAGAAAAATATGACTGTTAAATGGACAACCTTTGTAAGATGGCCTGCACCTCCTCATTAGAGATGTCCATTCCCAGCTCAGTCAGTGACTGTTTCATCTCAGGAATGGTCAAACAGGAGCAGAACATAAAAGAAACTCATTAGCTTTCAGCGATACGGCTTAATCAAACCCAAACAAAACTCAATCGACGTGAATGACCCTCAAACTGAATGAAGAAACACACAACTCATTTAATCAAGGTGTTTCAAAACTACCAATTAGAAACTCAAGTAGTCAAACACTCCAAACACAAAATCACATCACTGTGCAAATCAGATAATACTGTTCATGTAACGGAGGCCAGCTAGTAAAGAGCTGTGCAGTCAAACCTCACTCCCCTGGCTTTAAACTGGTTAGTGCACCCACCTCACATGCAGGTGATGCCAGTTTGAATCCCTCTTGGAGCAGATGTGTGTAGGACCAGTCAAAATGGTGCCGTGACCCGGATGGGAGTGAGTTTAAGGGTGGTGAGTGTAACAGAGGACAGCTAGTAAAGAGCTGTGCAGTTCAACCTCACTCCCCTGGCTTCAAGCTGGTTAGTGCACCCACCTCACATGCAGGTGACGTCGGTTTGAATCCCGCTTGGAGCGGATCCGAGTAGGACCAGTCAAAATGGTGCCGTGACCCGGATGGGAGTGAGGTTTAGGGTGGTGGGTGTAACGGAGGCCAGTCAGTAAAGAGCTGTGCAGGTAAACCTACTTCCCTGGCCTCAAGCTTGTTAGTCCACCCGCCTCTCATGCTGGTGACACGGGTTTGAATCCCACTTGGAGCAGATGTGAGTAGGACCAGTCCAATTGGTGCCATGACCCGGATGGGAGTGAGGTTTAAGGTGGTGAATATAATGGAGGCCAGCTAGTAAAGAGCTGTGCAGGTAAACCTCACCCCCCTGGCTTCAAGATGGTTAGTGCACCCACGTCACATGCAGGTGATGCCGCTTTGAATCCCGCTAGGAGCGGATCCGAGTAGGACCAGTCAAATTAGTGCCATGACTCGGATGGGAGTGAAGTTTAGGGTGGTGAATGTAACGGAGGCCAGCTAGTAAAGAGCTGTGCAGGTAAACCTCACTGTCCTGGCCTCAAGCTGGTTAGTGCACATGTCTCGCATGCTGGTGACACGGGTTCGAATCCCACTTGGAGCGGATGCAAGTAGGACCAGTCAAATTGGTGCCGTGAACCGGGTGGGAGTGAGGTTTAGGGTGGTGAGTGTAACAGAGGCCAGCAAGGAAAGAGGTGTGTAGGTAAACCTTACTTTCCTGGCCTCAAGCTCTATAGTGCACCCGCCTCACATGCCGGAGACACCGATTCAAATCCCGCTTGGAGCAGATGTGAGCAGGACCAGTCAAATAGGTGGGAGTGAGGTTTAGGGTGGTGAATATAACAGAGGCCAGCTAGTAAAGAGCTGTGCAGGTAAACCTCACTTCCCTGGCCTCAAGCTTGTTAGCGCACCCACCTCCCATGCTAGTGAAGCCGGTTTGAATCCCGCTTGAAGCGGATGTGAGTAGGACGAGTCAAATTGGTGCCGTGACCCGGATGTTTAGGGTGGTGAGTATAACGGAGGCCAGCTAGTAAAGAGCTGTGTAGCTAAACCTCACTGCCCTAGTTTCAAGCTGGTTAGTACACCCACCTCACATGCTGGTGAAGCGGTTTAAATCCAGCTTGAAGCAGATGCGGTAAGGACCAGTCAAATTGGTGCCGTGACCCAGAAGGGAGTGAGGTTTAGGGTGGTAAGTGTAATGGAGGCTGGCTAGTAAAGATCTGTGCAGGTAAACCTCACTCCCCTGGCCTCAAGCTTGTTAGTGCACCTGAATCAAATGCTAGTGACACCGGTTTGAATCATGCTCGGAGCGGATGTAAGTAGTACTAGTCAAATTGGTGCCGTGACCCGAATGGGAGTGAGGTTTAAAGGGTTAGTTCACCCAAAAATGAAAATTCTGTCATTAATTACTTACCCTCATGTCGTTCGACACCCGTAAGACCTCCGTTCATATTCGGAACACAAATGAAGATATTTTTGTTGAAAGCTGATGGCTGAGAAAGGCTTCAGATAGGCCTCCATTGGCATTCAGTACATTTACAATCCCCACAAGACCCATGAAAGGCACTTAAAACATCGTTACAAAGTTCATCTCACCACAGTGACTCTACAATAATTTTACGATGCGACGACAATAGTTTTTGTGCGCAAAAAAAAATCTAAATAACACCTTTATCCAACTTGTTCTTGTCTTCCGTGTGTGCCTCCACGATGCATGCGCGAGAATATGACGTAGCGCCGGGGTTCGGGAATTCATGAAATGCACTCTCTAACCCCATTTTGAGAACTACGCCGAGACCTAAAGCACGATCAATGTAGAATTCAACATCTTAGACACGCGCGTCTTCCTCTGCTTGTAAACAAATCGATTCTGGGTCATGTGTCCAAACGCCGGATCTGCGTCATATTCTCGCGCATGCGAAAAATATCTTCATTTGTGTTCCGAATATAAACGGAGGTCTTACGGGTTTCGAACGACATGAGGGTGAGTAGTTAATGACAGAATTTTCATTTTTGGGTGAACTAACCCTTTAAGGTGGTGAGTGTAACCGGGACTGGCTAGTAAAGAGCTGTGCCGGTAAACCTCACTCGGCCTCAAGCTTGTTAGTGCACCCGCCTCACATGTCTGTAATGCTGGTTTGAATCCCGCTTGGAGTGGGTGTGAGTAGGACTAGTCAAATTGGTGCTGTAACCCGGATGGGAGTGAAGTTTAGAGTGGTGAGTGTAGCAAAGGTCAGTTAGTAAAGAGCTCCTTGTTGATGCTGGTTTGAATCCTGCTTGAATGGGTGTGTGCGTAGGACCAGTTACATTTAAAGAAAAGTAAGCGTTTAATTAAGTCTAAAATATTGTAATTTTATAATATTATAACATATTTACACAAAATACAAAATATACAGATTTAATGCAATTCGCTGAATTAGTCATGACAATTTAAAACATTTAGCATGGCATACTGTGTACTGGTTTACATAATATTATGATAGTAGACATTATGCAGTATATACTGCAAAATATGCAGCAGTATTACATTCCAAATATATCCGAGCAACTTTTTTATTGCCAGTAAATGATCTGTTTTAAATAGCCTGTATAGTAGGCCAACTTAATTTGTGCTGGGCAAACCATACCAGTACAACTAATGGTTTGAGTAAATGTGTGGTTTTGGCACATTGCTTTTGCAGGAGCATCTGTTTCTTTTTCTTGCCATTCTGCCTTGATTGGTATAACTGTCATTGTTCTTGTCTGTGAGCTATATTTTCTAATGTTTTTTTTTGTTTATGTATCTGTTTATGTATCAATTCACTGAAGGAAAGCCTGTTGTCATCAGCGATATATGTGATGATCATTTTCATAACACAGATCTTAGTTATAACTATGTACTCCCTTATATGGAAGTTTTATTTTTAGCTAACAAAATGTATAGACGCTTATAACACTGCAAGTTAATTTGAGTGTCTTTTCCCGTGCATATTTTTGGTTTTCAGCACACGTGTTGTATGTAGAAATTCTAACAGGATGTTTGTAAGGACATTTTCTTTGTAGGAGTGAGACAAAAGAGTCACTGTTCCAAACTGCTACTGACGTGGACGAAGAGAACAAAAATCCCAACAGCGAGATGAAAAAAAAAAAGGTATTTTCCCTTGTCCTACATTCAGCACTGTCTGGAAACATCAAGATCACAAAGGAGAAATTCTCATCTGGTCTTTTCTATGACAGGCTCACAAATGTACACTAGTTTTAAATTCACCTGTTATATGTGTATCATTAAAATAGAGATATAGCTTGCTAATTGGCATTTACAAGATGTTTCCCAACTAATAACTGCTCACTGAAGACTAATTGCACAGGTGAAACTACCCATATCTGACATATATGCGACAAGGTGACAGAGGAGTTGTATTTTTAGAAGCTCTTGACTGCAACCTGCGATGAAGTATAGTGTTTCTTAACTATCAGGAGTATACCAGTATATGATGTATTAACTTCACTTACAAAAAAGTACTAGGAATTACCATGTTTTTGTCACATACATTACATACTTTGTATGTGACAATACAGATGCACATCAGCCCACTTCAGTACACTATCACTCTATATAAATTCCATACTCACATTGTACATTATATATTATTTGATTGCCTTTTTAATTTTTTTTTAATGTTACAGTTGACAGTTCTGTTTTCAGAAAAGATTAAGCATCCTGCCAGCAGAGGGCAGGATATATTCCCTTACAGTATTTGTGTGTGTGTGTGTGTGTGTGTGTGTGTGTGTGCATACTGTATATATATATATATATATATATATATATATATATATATATATATATATATATATATATATATATATATATATATATATATATATATATATATATATATATATATATATATATATATATATATATAAATACAGAAACAGTAGAACAAACACACTAAATGATCAGTTTAATGTAATCTTTTGTTTACTAATTTAGTATCTGTTTCCTGTAGACTGTGGCAATGATCTCGCACTAGCAAACAAATTGGCATTTCATTTGATATTCACTTTGATACCATTGCTCTACCAGATTAAACCTAATGAAATGAAATCCTTAAAACACATTTAACAAGCACTTTTAATTAATTCAATAACATTAAAAAAATACATAAAGCGTCACACTTTAAAATGACAAATACATTATCAAATTGCTTAATACGGTGGGTTACATTTTTCTCTTGTATCTTTTCCTCATGATAGGGCTGCACAATTTGGACATTTTTTTAAATTGTGATTTTTCTTGTTATAATTGCAATAAAAATTTTTTTTATATATATATATATATATATATATATATATATATATATATATATATATATATATATATATATATATATATATGTATGTGTGTGTGTGTGTGTGTTTATAATAATTATAACGAATATCATTTTATATATATATATATATATATATATATATATATATATAAAAAAGAATGTATATATATATATATATATATATATATATATATATATATATATATATATATATATATATATATATATATATATATATATATATTATAATTTTTTTATATATTCTTTTATTGTTATATTGTAATAACACTTTCATTATTAAAAATAAACAATAGAATATTAAAGAAAAAATATAACAATATAATAATAAGAAAATCTTCACGGTCATGCTGTGCATTAGCCTGGGAAAACCCAGACAACTTCCGGCAAATTTAGATTTGCTCTGCAAGTAGTCTGGCAAAGAGCCCATTCAAACCCATTTCTAAGCCCCAGAAATCGAGGCACCAATCAGAAACGTTGAGGCGGGCTTTACACGATGACGACAGCGCAGCGACAGTGAAGCAGATTCTGTACACTGACTACAAAGATGGATGCAGCAGTGGAACATCACTATCAGCTATCGCGGCTGTTTTAAGCGATTTAAACTTTTCCATTCCGTTAAAACCAGAGCAAAGAACAACACAAGAAGCCTTCATATCTAAAAAAGATGTTATCGCTGTCTTACCGACTGGATTCGGCAAAAGTCTGATATACCAGCTTGCTTGTCTTAGCGAGCCCTCTGGTAACGTTAGTGTTAATGTTTCACAAAATATAGTTTTTTTCAAGTCCTTTCAGGCGAGAATGTAGCTGTTTTTAAAGCCAAAATCTGTGGTTTATTTATGAAGAGAGCGACTTTTTGAAAATTTGATCTGCCGTATTTGGAGTTGTGAGCTCCAGTGGACCAGCGGCGCTCAATTGCTCAACCCCACCGAGAGGCGCCTTTCCTCGGCCAGTCCTTCTGCCGTCTGCCGCTGGCTCTGATGTGAAGATATGATTCGTCTTGTGTAGATCTAACGGCTGATCTTTGCTCTCATTAATCTATAATTTGTTCCCTGACAGATCGTTTTGTCTGAGGGTAAAGTGAAGTTTCATAACTTTATATTTGTAAGCTATTAAACTTTACCGTTGTAGTCTCCTAGCGCTGACTTTCTTTGACTGAATTGCTTTATGTATTGTATAGCTTTTATACCTTTTACTTATACTTTTAAAATGGATATTGATCACGCATTAAACTAACATTTAACAAAAAGAGACTGGGTTTTGTTTTATATCATATCTCATTGTATTACAGTGATTTTTATTGTTTTTATTTTTTAATGTAAACGAAAAGAGGCCGGGTTTTTTAAATATTTCGTTTTGTTATATACATGCATTGAAGATAATATGCATTGCCTTCACTACATTTGTGTGGCTATAATATGTTTAATATAATAACTATTACCGTCATCGGGAGTTCATTCTCCGGAGTCAAACTTGGTAAGTCACGGACGCAAGTTAGAAGTTCGCGTACAAAATATGTCATAAAACACCACTGCCTCATTTCATAAAAAAAAAAAACTTAAACATATTAGCCACACACATGTGGTTCAGGCAACGCGTAGTTAGGCCTACATTCATTATCTTATATATTTATAATAAAACGAAGTATAAAACACCCTGCCTCTTTTCGTTTACATTTTAAAAATAATTAAACATTAATATGTGGTTTAGGTAAGGTGACCAGATTTCTGAAATGGAAACCGGGGACATTTCCTATTTGAGAACACAAGCACAGACCATAGACAGTGGTACAGACAAGAACGCATATTGAGAAACGGCCAGAGTCTCATATGTTTCTCCGTCGCTCTGCATACGTCATCTCCCTCATCGCTCTGATTGGTTTTAGGTCTATCCAATTGCGCCGAGAGGCATTTGAGCGACGCCCGTTGGTGACGCCCCTTTGGAAATGATTTGTCTATGAAGCTTTGCCAGACCATAACTCAGTTACTACTGAGAATGGTCTGGTTTTAACCAGGCTAGCTGTGCATATATTTATTGAAAAAAACGCAGCCTTCGCGATTTCATAATCGCACTAAGCCAAATCGCGATTTCGGTTTAATTTCGATTAATCTTGCAGCCCTATTTAATTAAAACATAATCGTTTGATTACATTAATAATTAAAAAGAAAACATACATATTAAATAGGCTATATCAAATATATGGATTAATGTATTTAGTAGGCTATATTTAAAGTAGCCTAATAAATCATTATAGTGGCTCATGTGTTTTACAATTTCTGTGAGAGATATCTTTGTGAGCCTGACCTCATCTCCATCACCTCCCCCCTTCTGCATCCCACCTCTAATTGCCACATTCTCCACGCTTTCTGCCTCTTCTCCCCTTCTCTCTCTCTCGCTCTCTCACACACACACACACACACACACAAACACACTCTCTCTCTCTCTCTCTCTCTCTCTCTCTCTTACACACACACACACACACACACACACACACACACACACACACACACACACACACGAACACCTGCGCAGAGCCGGTGAATCACGCCGACGCCGCTTCGCTTCGTTCTCCAATCTCTCATCCATCCCGACAGTCAGATGGCCTCCATTTTAATCAGAAGACTCTCCGCAGCGGAAAGAGAATTCATTGCCATCATCTGCAGCGCGAGATTGCGTTACGATTAATATTTCACAAGTCCCTTCGCGCTCCGCGTGGATTGGCTGGCTCTCTTTTGTTTCCTGGAGGTGAAATGATGCTCGAGTGATGCTGCGTCGCTGTTCCCACCCGCTGTAGAACAACATCAGCAGCATCGTCATCATCACCGCCGGTATGAGTCTGATCGAAGAGCCCAACATGAGAGATTTGGACTAACAAACCCGCAGGGCTGTTGAAGATCTCAAGTATTTCAAACGCGGAAGTTAACGGAACCTACTGGAGAAAGCCTCAGTGGCAGGTAGGTTAGTTGCACGGTACTACGTACACTGGCTAATGTTCATTGTTATTAAACGTCAGTAAATGTGCACGCACTATATGGTTCTTGATTCTTGGTTTACGTGACTGCGTGAATGCTTGTAAGTATATTGGTTGGAAATGAAAAATTAAACGTAGCCCACGCTAACAACAAGAAAAACAACAAGGCTAGCTACTTAAAAAGAAGAACAAATATAAAGTAATGAGTTTAGAAAGGAATTTAAATGTTATAATCAATTAAATCTGTGTTGTCGTTATTATAAAAATTATATTTTGGAAAATAATTGAAATATAAGTACATGCTATAAGTACGTGCTACTGTAAATAAAGAGCGAGGGATTGAAAAATAAATAAGAAAACAAACGTGTATCACATGTATACTACTATAAAAATCTGTAATAATAGTGTTTAAGAATTATAAATATGTTTAATATATACAGTTTGACTAATTGTTATGCACATACACAAATAGCATTGTCTGGTGGTCTTTAAAATTCACTTCCCAAAAAAGCTTTGTGTTTCTGCACTGATTTATATTCCAGCGATGGTGTAATAGTCATGTAAACAGCAGGCGGTGATCCTGTGGTCTCCCAGACAAACATAGGCCACTGGTTTTGAGTCTGTTTTCGTGTGCGTATGTGTGTAATTGCAGCTTTGTATCACATCAGACACTTTTCTCCCAAAAGACCAAAATTAGAAAACATGACAAACCCACTTTCCATCAGGACTGTGAACAAACCACCCACACAAACAGACCGAAAAACCGAGAAACAAATACACAGATATACACACTTTTTCTTCATGACATTTTTCTTTCATTATACTCTATTAGACATCGCAAGGTATATATATATATCTGACAATAAGTTAGTATTTTACTGTTGTACACATACACACACACATAGCCAGTTTGTTCCTCCCAATGATGGTCATTTGTCATCTGTTCTACCTGCTCCATTCAGTCTAATTCAAGTATTATTGATCTCTCTCTCTGTGTGTGTGTGTGTGTGTGTGTGTGTGTGTGTGTGTGTGTGTGTGTGTGTGTGTGTGTGAGAGAGAGTGTGGTCCTGGTAAACTCTATATTATGGGGACATAATGTCCCCACAAGGATGGAAATATCCGAAACCCTTGTCCTTGTGGGGACATTTTTTGGTCCCCATGAGGAAAACAGCTTATAAATCATATCATGTTTTTTCTTTATGTAAAAATGCAGAACATTTTCTGTGATGGGTTTTGTTTAGGGGTAGGGCTAATGCAAGGGGGTAGAATATATAGTTTGTACAGTATAAAAACCATTATGATATGTAATGTCCCCATAAAACATGAAAACACAAGGGTGTTTGAAATATCTGAAACGTGGCAGTCCGAGATATCCAGTCTCTTTCGACAATAATCCGACTGTGTAACGTTACAAGAGTTTTGTGTGTTTGAACACACGAGCACATCTCCACGCAGATCCGTCAATCCATGAAAGATTCATGAGTCTAAATGTGGCCCAGACCAAGAAGGCAGATCATGATCAATCCTCGAGTAGGCGCGATTACTACTGCCAGACTATTAGCGCTAAATATAGCCTCTCGCTGGACTTCGCACCCTAACACCCTGTGTAAACACAGCAAACAGGATCAGACTCAGTCAGACAGATGTTACTGCTACTGTGGAAATGATGCAGCAGTGAAATATGCCATTGTAGATAAATCAATAGTGATGTGATATGCGATTCTAGATGCAGGATGTTGGAAATATGTGCAATGAAAGCAAAAATGCGGCTTTCAGCGAAGGTCACGTCACTCATAAATAGAGTGCAGCAGGGCTGACATATTTTTGTAGGCCAAAACATGGAAACGAGTTAGCATTTTAATACCTGAAGTCAATGCGATTTTTGAATGGGTTTTTTGATTAAATGGCTGAAATAAGGTTAAACACAAATTTAAGATGCATTCACGTTTTATTCCACGACATAAAATACACCAGTAATGGGACTACAGTTGCTGTCAGGGACATTAAATGTCATCACAGTGAACTGGTGAACCCATCTCACTAGTCCACTTTTACAGCCTTGTTGTGTTTATATAATCATGCACTTGAAAACTATTCTAATTCAAAGTTTCAGGATTTTCTTTTTGAATTAAAGACTGAAAGAGTTAATGGTGGTGAAGTCAATCAACCTTGGTCAAGGTGATTTATAACCATTTAGGATTTTACCTCTGGCGATTATATTTAGGCTTCAAAATTGTGTTCATTTGTGAAGATTGTCATGATGAACGTAATTTGTAAGAATCTTAAACTTTTATATCACAGAGCTGATTTTCTGCAATAATCCAAACGCCAATTGAAAAATCCTGTTTATTTTTTTTGTGGAGGGAACCAGGGTGATGCTAACTTCCGATTTGTAGCACTCAATACAAGTTAAGGCTAATTGTGTGCTTTCAGAGCCAGTAGCTTTGCAAAAATAATAACTGTTTTCAAACAGGTTTCCTGAACACTCGCCCCATCTGTCATTGGTCGGACAAGCAGATATTGCATTTGAAAGTTACTATGCTTTGAAAGTGACCACAAAGCCAAAAGCAAAAATGCTTTGTTTAATGTAATGCACTTAAAATGTAAATCTATGGGACAGTGCATCAGAATTTTTTTTTAAATTAACAGTTTTGAATTTATAATGCATGTTATTAATATGATAAAATCACTTACTAGCATTTTCTTTTTAATGTAACATTCGACATTGTACGCACAAAAATATTAGAAGTTGAATGTTTACCACCTACCAGAATCCGCCTCAATTAGTAATTTAGACAGCTTTATAGCTCGTAAAGCACAGATTTTTATGGGGAAAATATATATATATATATTTTCTCACAAAAGATTCACAGACTGCACATTTATACATTTATAAAGACTGTCTTGCCCTGTAGACTTCCATTGTAAATGCATTTGTAACTGGTCCTACTCGACCCGCTCCGAGTGGGATTCGAACCGTGGTCACCAAATGTACCAGTCCTACTCGACCCACTAGCAATCACTTAGCGCCTCTTGAGATCAGGGGAGTGAGGTTTACACACAGCTCTTGCTGGCATGCTAAACCTCACTCCCATCCGGGTCAATGGCACCAAATGTAACCGGTCCTACTTGACTCGCTCCGAGCGGGATTCAAACCCAGGTCTCCAGGTGGCAGGCGGGCGCGCTAACAGGGAAGCTAAAGACCGCAGCTGCTAGCATGCCTATTGAGATCAGGGGAGTGAGGTTTACACACACAGCTCTTATTGGCCTATGTCCGCTACACTCTTCCCCCCTAAACCTCACTCCCATCCGGGTCAATGGTAACCGGTCCTACTTGACTCGCTCCGAGCGGGATTCGAACCAGGGTCTCCAGCGTGGCAGGCGGGCTTGCTAACAAGGAGGCTAAAGACCACAGCCACTAGTGCGCCTGTTGAGATCAGGGGAGTGAGATTTACACACACAGCTCTTGCTGGCTTGCCTCCGTTACATTGTTCTTCCCTAAACCTCACACCATTCCAGGTCACGGCACCAAATGTAACCAGTCCTACTCGACCCACTTCCGAGTAGCGGGGCCACTAGCACCACTCCGCTAGCAATCACTTAGCGCCTCTTGAGATCAGGGGAGTGAGGTTTACACACACAGCTCTTGCTGGCTTGCCTCCATTACACTCCCATCCAGGTCACGTCACCAAATTTAACCAGTCCTACTCTACCCACTTCCGAGTGGGATTCGAACTGAAGTCTCCAGGGAGGCGTGCGCACTAACAGGGAAGCCAAAGACTGCAGCCACTTGCATGCCTCTTGAGATCAGGGGAGTGAGGTTTACACACACAGCTCTTATTGGCCTATGTCCGCTATACTCTTCCCCCCTAAACCTCACTCCCATCAGGGTCAATGGCACCAAATGTAACCGGTCCTACTTGACTCGCTCCGAGCGGGATTCAAACCAGGGTCTCCAGCGCGACAGGCGGGCGCGCTAACAGGGAAGCTAAAGACCGTAGCTGATAGCATGCCTATTGAGATCAGGGGAGTGAGATTTACACACACAGCTCTTGCTAGCTTGCCTCCGTTACACTGTTCTCCCCTAAACCTAACACCCATCCAGGTCAAGGCACCAAATGTAACCAGTCCTACTTAACCCGCTCCGAGTGGGATTCGAATTGGCATCTCCAGCTGGTGAGGTGGGCCGGGCGTGCTAACAAGGACGTTAAACATCACAACCTCTAGCGCGCCTCTTGAGATCAGGGGAGGGAGGTTTACACACAAAGCTCTTACTGGCCTACATCCATTACACATTACTGTAAGCATAATACAACTGTGGTGTGTGGTAATCAACAGCATCTTTGGCATAGATCTTAATTGGTTTTGAACCTCAAACTGTCAATTATTTGTACTCGGCTGCATTTCTTAAAAGAGTTGTAAGCCTAAGTAGAGATTTCTACTATCTACTTAGGCTTATGATGCTTTTGGGAAACGTAGACCTGTATGTTTAGTATTACATGGACAGTCGCCTGTTTCTGGGTGGATTTCTGTGTGGGCATTAGAGCTTATGTTTTATTGTGGATTTAATGCAACGCAAAGCTAGCCAAAATCTTCTTGCTTCCTTTATAATCACTTGCTTGTGAAAATTTGTTTAGCTGTTTTATAGCTGTTGAACCTGGAGGTTAATTTAAGTCAAGGTATACATACATATTTAAGTCTGCTTCTTGGGTTTATGTGTTTTGGTAAGAGCCCTTCTGATGTTTGACTGCGTATTAAAACGGTCTTCAACAGCAGGTTTGATGTGGAAAAGGTTTTTAAAAGGTTGAATTGCATGAAGTCATCAATGTGATCTACTTAAGCTAATTTCAGGTAGTTAATTGGATGCTTAATGCATAACGGGGGCAGTGAATGAAAGGCTAGGTTCAAATGAATGCTAAGCAATAATCAGCAGTGGGAGAAAATTACTTTGAAATCCTGGGAATGTCTTGAGGGGATGTTATAAAACTTTCAGCCCATCTCTTAAACGTGTTAATTAGATCTTTTTCGGTTCGATCAGTGTCTGTCTCTCTTTTTTTTTTGCAGAAATAAGGCACAAATGAAACTCTTCAACTGATTATAAGAAACTGAGACACATTGTTACCACACACACACACACACACACACACGCACATTGACTTATTACTTAACACACGCACACACACAATGGCACTAGACAACACCGCCTTCTCCTCGTGCCCCGAATCCCTGTCCCTCCCAGTTCCAGAGAAAGGGGAGGAGCCTGTGGAGGAGGCCCCGAAGGATGCTCCGCCCACTGACGTACAGAACGCATCTGAGGAGTTGGGGCATGTGGTAACCACGGACACGGCCCCTCCCACAGAGCCATCATCCAATAACAAAATGACATTCCAGGCCAAGATGGCTGCGAGGGAGGCGCAGGCCAATCAACCCCAGAAGAAGGTTCAGGGGTCGGGGCAAGAGTGGAGCAAGTTTGGATGGGGTAAGACTCAATCATTTAGATGCTGTAGGAGTGCAGTTGGTGGTTTTGTTCTCCATACATGCATACAGACTGAGCTACTCTAACACCTCTACAGGAACAGCATGTCACTGTTCTTCCACTTGTTCATTTAGCCATTTTTTTTTACCTTTTTGGATGTCTCACTCAATTTTACATTGGATCTCTTTTTAAATATGGATTGCGGTAAGCTGTTCAGTGACAGTGTTTGCCTACTTTTTCGTGTCCTTTTTTTTCTCGCTGTCACTTGCTCTAATTTTTCTCTCTTTTTCACTGTCTCTCTCCAGCACGCAACAAGCGCAAGAGGCAGCGCTATGTGGAGAAAAACGGCCGTTGTAATGTGCAGCACGGTAATATGCGTGAGACGTACCGCTACCTGACGGATATCTTCACCACCCTGGTGGATCTGAACTGGCGCTGCTCTCTGTTTGTCTTTGTCATGGCGTATGCAGTGACCTGGCTCTTCTTTGGAGCAATATGGTATCTCATTGCATACTGCAGGTATGAATAACTTGCAAAAACACACATGTTTATACCTTTTAAACTATTAAATCCTAAGGGGCCGTTCAGAACACGTTTTTTTCAATGTAGACACGCTAGATGGATGTCTATAACCGTTGCGTTCTAAAAACATGCCTTTTTTTAGTTAAAGGGGTGGTAAAACACATTCTTTTGAAGGCTTGATTGTGTTTGTGGGGTGCACTGTAACATGTGTTCATGCTTCGTTTTAAAAAAAATTGCCTTATTTTTCATATATTTGACCTTTATTCTACACTGCTCTGTCCCTCCTTGTAAAACGGTCTGATGCTTTCCGGGTTGTATGAAGCCAGTCCCTCAAAAATACGCAGTGGGCTCTGATTGGTCAGCTGGCCCAGTGTGTTGTGATTCGCTAAACGCCTAGTGCACGTATGTCGGAAACGTCACGCCCCTTATCTTACCGGTAGACTGTGCTTTGGTCAGTGTTAGAAACAACGGCGTCAAGAAAACCATACCAATCTGAGCCCGAATCAGACCCAGAACATTTGAGTGAAGATGATCGAGCAGAACCTGTTCAGTCCTCAAGAGTAAAGACTGCGGATCTATAGTGAGCGCTACTGAATGGCACTTTAACTTTTGTATTTTTAGAACGATTATAGCCAAATATCTGTCACAAGAACTAACCCAAAACGAACACTAAGCACTGGCTTTAACTAGTAAGTTAGCCAAATCACACACAGAACCATGTTTAGCATGCCTGTAGATAAACAATACATAAAAGCTCTAATCAAAGAATCATTTACACTAATGTCAGGTTCGCTGTTGAGATTTTAACGTTAGTGTTTGTAACGTTAGGTGTTCGTCGGATAACGTTAAGTATGAATAAGCATTTAACAGACTGGTTTGCAGAACAGCGTTGTCATCTGTTTACTTCCTTGCTACAACCTATTACAGGAAAACACATCGATGAAAAATAAATCAGACTTACAGGTCGTGGCCCGTGAACAGCTTCTGTTTGTAAATCCAGCTTTCAGGACAAGCCGTGGTGCATATCCTGTATTGAACTCGCGAAGTTTGTGGAAGTTTGTGTTGTCCTCCGTGAAATGTGCAGCGCGCGCGTCATGCATCCACGCACCGGGTGTGTTTTTTTCACGCTGCTGACGTTGTGCAAATCTGGCATTGAAATCGCGAAGACGGTGGATGTTTTCCTCTGTTAGATGTGCTGCAGGAAGCCCCGCGAGCGCCTGATTCCCCGCTGACTCAAACACACGTGCATATAACATGCTGTATGTTAAACGCTCTGCAACGCACCCCCGTCCCTATGAAGGCTGAACAGAGCAAGTACCCCAGACCTGCAATCCGGATGAATATAACAGCGTTTCCTCGGCATCGCGGCAACAACACTCCAGCCTAACTATACCACAACAGCGCCGCGATACAAAATGGCCTCACCCCCCCCCCCCCATTATTTAATATTCTCGGAGGAGGGGTTTATGTAAATATTGAGCCTGGTGATGTCAGCAAGCCCTGGAGGAATGTGTGTAGTCGCCTACTGGCCGTTTGCTGTAGTTCTTAGAAACTGATTTCTTTAAAAGCAAATATCTCCCTTTGCTTTAAACTTTGAACGTTGTAACTTTGCAGATGTTGTTTATGCTCAAGCAGCAACATTACACGTTAGCTAAAGTTAGAATAGTGAAATCGTGGTTTACCACCCCTTTAAAAGATGTGTAACTTAAAAAACGCATCTCTAACCTAGTGAAATATAAATATACCAAAATGTATTTGAAATGCATTTATTTTATGGTAAGAATACTACAAATATATTTACGTATTTATGTACTTCATATAAATACCCTGCAATTGTAATTTTTATGCTACACTGATATACAGTGCATCCGGAAAGTATTCACAGCGCTTCACTTTTGCCACATTTTGTTATGTTACAGCCTAATTCCAAAATGGATTCAATTCATTATTTTCCTTAAAATTCAACAAACAATACCCCATAATGACAATGTGAAAAGTTTGAAATCTTTGCAAATTTATTAAAAATAAAAAACGGAAAAAAATGTTTCCACTGATCATCCTTGAGATGTTCCTACAACTTGATTGGAGTCCACCTGTGGTAAATTCAGTTGTTTGGACATGATTTGGAAAGGCACACACCTGTCTATATAAGGTCCCACAGTTAACAGTGCATGTCAGAGCACAAACCAAGCCATGAAGTCGAAGGAATTGTCTGTAGACCTCCGAGATAGGATTGTATCGAGGCACAGATCTAGGGAAGGGTACAGAAAAAATTCTGCAGCATTGAAGGTCCCAATGAGCACAGTGGCCTCCATCATCCGTAAATGGAAGAAGTTTGGAACCACCACGACTTTTCCTAGAGCAATTGGGGGAGAAGGGCCTTGGACGGGGGGTGACCAAGAACCCGACGGTCACTCTAACAGAGCTACAGTGTTTCTCTGTGGAGAGAGGAGAAGCTTCCAGAGGAACAACCATCTCTGCAGCACTCCACCAATCAGGCCTGTATGGTAGAGTGGCCAGACGGAAGCCACTCCTCAGTAAAAGGCACATGACAGCCCGCTTGAAGGACTCTCAGACCATGAGAAACAAAATTCTGGTCTGATGAAACAAAGATTGAACTCTTTGGCCTGAATGACAAGCGTCATGTCTGGAGGAAACCAGGCACCTCTCATCCCCTGACCAATACCATCCCTACAGCAAAGCATGGTGGTGGCAGCATCATGCTGTGGGGATGTTTTCAGCGGCAGGAACTGGGAGACTAGTCAGGATCGAGGGAAAGATGAATGCAGCAATGTACAGCGACATCCTTGATGAAAACCTGCTCCAGAGCGCTCTGGACCTCAGACTTGGGCGAAGGTTCATCTTCCAACAGGACAACGACCCCAAGCACACAGCCAAGATAACAAAGGAGTGGTTACGGGACAATTCTGTGAATGTCCTTGAGTGGCCCAGTCAGAGCCCAGACTTGAACCCGATTGAACATCTCTGGAGCGATCAGCGATTTTTGGAGAAAATGGCACCGACGCTCCTCATCCAACGGATGGAGATTGAGAGGTCCTGCAAAGAAGAATGGGAGAAACTGCCCAAAAATAGGTGTGCCAAACTTGTAGCATCATACTCAAAAAGACTTGAGGTATTTGGTATTTACTGTAATTGGTACTAAAGTTGCTTCAACAAAGTATTGAGCAAATGAATGAGCTGTGAATACTTATGTATTGTACATGTGATTTATTTTTAATACATTTGCAAAGATTTCAAACAAACTTCTTTCGTGTTGCCATTATGGGGTATTGTTTGTAGAATTTTGAGGAAAATAATGAATTTAATCCCTTTTGGAATAAGGCTGTTACATAACAAAATGTGGAAATCTTAATGCATTTTATTTATCCAGAAATAGAGAAATAGTGCAGAGGTTCAACTAAAGATATACTTAATTATATTTATATTTGATTGTGCTAAAGTGGTAGTATACTTATACTATTTACTATAATATACTATACTAGTATAAAATGAATGTATTTTAAATACATTTGGGTATAGATTTTTTTTTCACAAGGGTAGACAAAAACGCGTTCTGTGTGAACCACCCTAAGACTCTACTTTTATGCAAAATAAGTATTTTTAGTAGATATGCGATGCAGAAAATATTGGTGACAATTAGTATTGGCCAATATTAGTCTTTTTATTATTATCAGCATCTGAAATGGCTGATATTAATAATTAGAACTCTCAGTATGTTCTTTTTCTTTGTCAGATTCCAAAATTAATAAACAGTTATGAAACTTGTGTACATTATAATGTTTTGAAGCATGTACAATTATGGGTTGCACTTTTGTTTGAAAACAACAGACAGATTTATTATACCGGCCATCATATCAGGTCATTGTTGTTACTGTTAACTAGAAAACCTAAAAACTTTAAAAAGTTTGTAGTTGAAGTACTAAAATTAACACTTAAGATTTAAATTAAATAGAAATATAAAAAATGAATAAAAATGACAAAGGCACATAACAAAATGACTAAAACTATTATTGAAATAAATTAAAAAGCTAATTCAAAATATCAATTAATACTATAACAGTATATACATAATTAAAAAAGGTATTAACCAAAATATAAAAATGAATATCGTTTTTTGATATTGGCACAAATAAATGAATTCTTCCCTGAAAAATGCTTCTCAGTCAAGTGTTTGTATATCAACATTCAGTTGACTGCGCACAGATCCTGTGCATTTGTGTTGTCCACACACTGTCGCATTCGTCCACACTAGATATGAACACAAGTAATGTGTGTGGGTGGACACTTGAGAACAAGCGCTTCTCCTTGCGCTGTAAGATGCAAGAGCCAATTTACTAAAAGGGACTGTGATTTAAAAAAAGCCATGGACATATTTTCACAAACGAAACATCTCCTTCGCTCTCTCTCCCTTCCTCTTTATTATGGCAGGGGTGATCTGGATCATTTGGAGGATGCGGCATGGACTCCATGTGTCAATAATGTTAATGGATTCATCTCTGCCTTCCTTTTCTCCATTGAAACGGAGACGACCATTGGCTACGGTTACCGTGTCATCACTGACCAGTGTCCAGTGGGCACCATGTTACTCTTGCTACAGGCCATCCTGGGATCTATGGTCAATGCATTCATGGTAAGAACACACAACCGACTTTCCACAAATATGGTACACTTTGGTGTCCAATTGCTTTTTATAAAAGTGTTAGAGTCACATATGTTTTTTTTTTTGAGAAACCAATATTTTCACATTTTTTATAGAAATTGTTATGCTGATTCTATTAATCAGACTCAACCATGATCAGAACATTTTAACAAAATATTAGTATATATTTAATATCACTATATATATATATATATATATATATATATATATATATGTAAATGAGTTCGTTGATATGGGAAGAAAGAGGCGGGAGCCGGCGAACATTCAACAACTTTAATCCAAAATAAACACAAACTGAAAGTAAAAGCAGCAGCCCCTCACGGACGACTGCCAAGCGCGCACACACATAACAAAACGTAAACAAAACACAACGTAAAGTCCAGGCCTGATCCTCTCTCGTCCTTCACTAGTGTCGCTCGTCCTTATATGCCTCCGTGCTCCCTCATGACAGGACTCGAGAACGGTGTTTCTCGCAGGTGACGCTCATTCTCAATCACGTGCACCGATCTCGCTCGCTCCTCCCACGTCTCTCGCTCGTCAACCTCGCCACAATATATATATAGTCTGACTGATATTTATATATACACTATATTGCCAAAAGTATTGGGACACCCCTCCAAATCATTGAATTCAGGTGTTCCAATCACTTCCATTGCCAAAGGTGCCCTCAAGAGTGGTACCGTGATAGGTTGCCACCTGTGCAATAAGTCCATTTGTGAAATTTCCTTACTACTAAATATTCCATTGTCAACTGTTAGTGGCGTTATAAAAAAGTGTAAGCAATTGGGAACAACAGCAACTCAGCCACTAAGTGTTAGGCCACGTCAAATCACAGAGTGGGGTCAGCGCATGCTGAGGAGCACAGTACGCAAAAGTCGCCAACTTTCTGCGGAGTCAATAGCTACAGACCTCCAAACTTCATGTGGCCTTCAGATTAGCTCAAGAACAGTGTGTAGAGAGCTTCATGGAATGGGTTTCCATGGCTGAGCAGCTCATTCAAGCCTTACATCACCAAGTGCAATGCAAAGTGTCGGATGCAGTGGTGTAAAGCATGCCATCACTGGACTCTAGAGCAGTAGAGACATGTTCTCTGGAGTGACAAATCACGCTTCTCTGTCTGGAAATCCGATAGAAAATCTGGGTTGGGTGGTTGCCAGAAGAACGGTACTTGCCTGACTGCATTGTGTAAAGTTTGGTGGAAGGGGGATTATGGTGTGGGGTTGTTTTTCAGGGGTTGAGCTTGGCCCCTTAATTCCTGTGAAAGGAAATCTTAATGCTTCAGCATACCAAGACATTTTGGACAATTTCATGCTCCCAACTTTAGGAAACAGTTTGGGGATGGCCTCTTCCTGTTCCAACATGACTGCACACCAGTGCACAAAGCGTCGGTCCATATAGACGTGGATGAGTGAGTTTGGTGTGAGGAACTTGACTGGCCTGCACTGACCTCAATCCGATAGAACACTTTGGGATGAATTAGTTGTCCAACATCAGTGTCTGACCTCACAAATGCGTTTCAAGAAGAATGATAAAAAATTCCCATAAACACTCTCCTAAACCTTGTGGAAAGCCTTCCCAGAAGAGTTGAAGCTGTTATAGCTTCAAAGGGCCAACTCCATATTAAACTCTACGGATTAAGAATGGGATGTCATTAAAGTTCATGTGCATGTAAAGGCAGGCATCCCAAAACTTTTGGCAATATAGTGTATGTAAAGTGATGTCCAGGTTAGGAAAATTGACATCTTCACCAAAAATGTGTTAAAGATTTTGTAAGCATATTGCATAGATGTGCCTGGAGTCAATTGTTTTATTTTTGGATAATGCATTGAAACATGACGAATTGTGTGGACATAATTTTTGGCCAAGCTGTCAAACAAAATAAATTATGAACACATGCAAAAACATGTGAGAGAAATAATTTGTTCCTGCCAAATAATTTTAATTATAAAATATTTTCCTCATATTTTGATAGTTTAATCAAACTTGTAGGGTCATTAAAACAAATATACCCTAAATATACCCTCCAGGGGATATTATATATACTGTATGTGTGTGTGTTTGTTTATGAATGTGTGTGTGTATATATACTATTTGGACTTTTTTTGTAGACAGTGCAACATGATTCCCATGCTTTGATGTGGTCTGGTGTCTGAGAGTTGTTTCATCACACATGGCTTTCGTTTGTTGATATATGCTCTACTGAGTTATATCATCCATAACCAAGAGCAAATGAGTCATGCGTTTTGGACCACAGATGTGTGTACCCTCTCCTTCTGTTTTTGTGTCTTTTCTCCTTTTCTAATTCTGTCTCTTTTTGCCAATTTCAACCGCCTTCTCAATCTTATTTCTGGCCTATTTTCATGTACTTTTGTGGTTGTGATGAGTTCATTTATATCTCTAATGTCCTGGTTTAAATGTTGCCCCTGGGGGCTCTTTCACTCACTCACTCACTCACTCACACACACACACACACACACACACACACACACACACACACACACACACACACACACACACACACACACACACACACACACACACACACACACACACACACACACACACACACACACACACACACACACACACACACACACACACACACACACACACACACATACACTTAAACACAACACACTCTCTCTAAATGCCACGTCCTTTAGTATCTGCATTTCTGAACTCAGATTAAACCTTTGTTCCCATGTTTCACTTTCTTTTTAATTAGTGGGGTATCTTGCAAGGGCGAGCATTATACGATTGCTCATATTTGGGGTTAGAGATTTGAAAAAAGCTCTAATCCTTAGTATTAAACTTAATCATATAATTCATCCCCCACCCTTATAATGCTACAGATATGGTACCTCAAATTGAGCGATTTGTTGTGTTGTTTTTTTTCTCTAAGTGACCAGGTTTTTAGGGCTAAACATGTATATGTAACAAGCAAAGTATTTATTGTAATGAACTTTAAATAACATTAAAACAACCCTCCGTGTAACAGTCCCTATCCCTGAATATTATTGGTGTTACAGGACTTGAATTTCGGCATGGGATTGCGCGAATTGCGCATACTTTAACTCATTCCCACAGATTTTGTGTACACACCTAAGTGTGCACACAAAAAGCCGCCTCTCAGCACTAAATTGAGTTTTTTTTAAACTGATTATTGCACTTATAAACAGTCAAACACACAAAAGAAGGTCAAAATGGCGCTCTTGGCGAGTATCCGCATAAACACAGTCAGTTATGTTTTAAAGGAACATGCCGACTTTTTGGGACTTTAGCTTATTCATCGTATCCCCCAGAGTTAGATAAGTCCATACATACCATTCTCATCTCCGTGCGTGCCATAACTCTGTCTGACACACCCACTGCTAGCCTAGCTTAGCACAAAGACTGGAGGTAAACTCCAGCTAGCCTACTGCTCAATAAGTGACAAAATAACGGCAACATTTTCCTATTTACATGTTACACTAAATATAACTATACACATCACAACATGTAAATAGGAAAATGTTGCCGTTATTTTGTCACTTATTGAGCAGTAGGCTAGCTGGAGCCGCTTACCTCCAGTCTTTGTGCTAAGCTAGGCTAGCAGTGGGTGCGTCAGACAGAGTTATGGCACACACGGAGATGAGAATGGTATGTATGAACTTATCAAACTCTGGGGGATACAGTGAATAAGCTAAAGTCCCAAAAAGTCGGCGTGTTCCTTTAAGTGAACGTAAAGTTGAGAAAGAAAACGCATGTGTAACAGTATGATGGATCAGTGTGTCAGGTCTTAAAGTGACAGCAGCCTAATATACCTGATCGCAAATTATGAGATAATATTAAATATATCTATATAACAGTTTTCCCCATGGTATTAATGTCAAAATTGGGGCCAGTGAAAATGCTGAGTGGCTAGTAACTTTAAAAAAAACACTAGCCACAGTGGCGGGTGGGCAAAAAAGTTAATGTCAAGGCCTGAATACCAGTAGTGGTGGTGTACAATGAGGACGTTGTCATGTCACCTGGAACTAAGAGTCATCAGTGTCCCAATGTGTAGTGAGCCAATGCCCTGTCCCTGTACTGTCCTTACCAGTGCCTGAATTCAATATATCGACCTAGGAGAGCTAGTGAGCTGTTTGAGACGTGCCCGAAATGTGTGTGTGCACTTCAATGAAAGCAGTACATTAATATAGAACAGTGGTTAAACTGACTTGGAACAACCTGTGAATTAAACTGTTTTAATGAGCACCTTCTAGCCAATCAGAATCAAGTATTCAGACAGACCATGGTATAATAGTATATAAATAACACTGATCACCGCTCTCTCGCTAGGTTGGTTGTATGTTTGTGAAGATCTCCCAGCCGAATAAGCGCGCAGAGACGTTGGTGTTCTCTCGTAATGCTGTCATCTCACTGCGGGATGACAAGCTCTGTTTGATGTTCCGCGTCGGGGACTTGAGATCCTCCCACATTGTGGGCGCCAACATGAGAGCCAAACTTATCAAATCCAAACAGACACAAGAGGGTAAGACAGCATTCAACACCCTCATCTGCGCCCTCACATAGACCTAGTTAGTGATGAAGTGGCGCCACCTGGTGGTTGTATTGTACAATGAGTGTGTTAGAATTGTTTTTTGATACAGTTATTTCTTTCTCTTTAGGTGAGTTCATTCCACTGGATCAGACGGATATCAGTGTGGGGTTTGAGACGGGAGATGATCGCCTCTTCCTGGTGTCTCCGCTGGTCATCTCTCACGAGATCGATGTTCGCTCTCCTTTCTGGGACATGTCACATGCTCAGCTGGAGAAAGAGGATTTTGAGGTTGTTGTCATCTTGGAGGGGATGGTGGAAGCTACAGGTGCGTACACACTAAATATATCATGCAAAATGTGTTGTATTGATTTGTGTTTAGTAATCGATGGATATATTCTGATCTACAGGTATGACCTGTCAGGCACGGAGCTCCTACCTGGCTGAAGAGCTCTTATGGGGTCACAGGTTTAGTCCCATGATGACGCTAGCCGAGGGATTCTTCGACGTGGATTATGGGGCCTTTCACCACACATTTGAGGTATGCGATGTACAATGGGAATTTCTGATTGGTTAATTGCAATTCTGTGGTCATATATTTTTGTATACACTCTTAAAAATAAAGCTTCATTGTTGCCATCTATGGCTACGTTCAGACTGCAGGTAAATGTGGCCCAAATCCAATTTTTTTTGCTCACATGTGACACATAGAATCTGATCTTTTCCATTCCGATTTCTGCCACTTCCACATGTGGTACTAAATCAGATACAGGTCAGATGTTCTGCAATGTTTCGACAGTCATATCGGAATTCATGCGACTTTTACGTCACTTTAGATCAGGGGTGTCCAACCCTGCTCCTGGAGGTCCACTGTTCTGCAAAGTTTAGCTCCAATCCCAATTAAACACACCTGAACCAGCTAGTCAAGGTCTTACTAGGCATATTAGGCCCCGTCCAGAGCCAGAGCTTTCCCTATCTGATCTTTTTTTTCCCTTGTTTCAAGAAATTTCCGTAGAGAGTACTGAAACCGGCTCAAAGCGATGTAGTATACATACCAGACCAGTATGTGGCGCTGTAATTCTGCAGCAATGGTAGGAAGTGAGGCAAAATCTCACAATAAAATAACAATAAATACATTTGCTACTTGCCAGATGTGTTTTATTAACGCCTACACCTACCCCAACCCTAAACCTACCCTTACAATAATGCAAATACAGTAATTAAATGACGCAATATTGATGTCATATGTGTAATGCTGCGTTCACACCAAACGCGAATAGAGCGTCTGGCGCGAGTGATTTCAATGTTAAGTCAATGGAAAGGCGCGTTGATGGACGTGATTCCGCCTCATTCGCGCAAGTAGTGCTTTTTTCGCTTTTGAAGCGAATTCGCGTCTGACGCCTGAGTTGAAAAATGTAAACTTATGCGTCAATTCGCGCCGCGTTAACCAATCAGGAGCCTGCTTGCTGCTGTCACGTGGTAAAGTGACGTGATGAGAAACCCTGCATAAATTAAAAATACTACTATTGTGTCACAAAATGTAGTTTTAAGACTTTTTCAGGCGGGAATGTAGTTGTTTAAAGCTCAAATCTGTGGTTTATTTATAAAGAGAGCGCCTATTTAAAAAAAAGAATCTTGCGTTTTTGGAGTTGTGAGATCCAGGCGATCACCGGGCGCTCAGCGTTCATTAACCCCGGCGTGAGCAGCCTTTCCTCGGACTGTCCTTCTGACATTTGCCGCTGGCTCTGATGTCCTGTAGTGGTTCGTCTTGTGTTGATCTAACGAGCGATCTTTGGTGTCATGAATCTATAATTTGTTGTCTGCCAAATTGTTTTGACTGAGGGCAAAGAGAAGTTTCATAACTTTATTTTTTAAGGATATTTAAATATACATGCGGTGAAGATAATGTAGGAGTTGCCTGGACCACATTTGTGTGGCTATTAATGCTTAATATATATTTTTAATGGAAATGAAAAGAGGCAGAGTGGTGTTTTATGACATATTTCTCCTGGAGCGCCTTGAACGATCGTCTATTTCGCTTCAAACACTCGATTTCTACGCGCGTCCAATTCGCCGCGGACGCGTGAATGGATTCAAAATGTTCACGCGTCAAACTAGACGCGGTAGACGTAATTTTGACGCTCTATTCGCGTTTGGTGTGAACGCAGCGTTACAGTGACAGCTCTATATACAGGCAAAACATGAGGGCTTGTATCATAAATTATAATAGTTTAAAAACTGCCCTCTCAGGGCTCACAAAATGTTTAAATTGCTGGTAGCCCTTCGGGCAGGCACTCTTCAGATTTTGGTAAAATAGGCAAATAGGCATGATCAAAAACATCCATAATCTTATTTTTCCTTCAGATAACAAGTCAAGGGAGTCAACAGGAATTTTATTTCACTATTTAAAATAGCCCGTCGGGCAGGGCTGCGGTACGTTTTGGTTGCCCGACTGGAAGATACCATAGCCCCGGGACGTCGGGATAACGATTTTGCGAGCCCTGTCTCTTTTTCCGCATCCTCCTCTTTGTTTTTTTTTATATTGCCTACACTTAGATTTGCTGGTTTCGGCGGCAGATCACACTATAAATAAAGATGTAATCGCTTACTTGTCCTCGTGTTTACTTCCATATGACAGCGTACTGTGTGTCTTTTTACCTTTTTATACACAAAAGGTTCTGTATAGTGGAAAAAGGTTCTTTAGGCTGCGTTCAGACTGCAGGCAAAAGTGGCCTTTTCTCATGCGACTCAGATCTGCTTTTTTCATAACATTGTGAACAAATCTCATGGAATCTGATCTTTGCAATTCAGATTTGAGCCCCTTCCATATGCGGTACTAATCCAGATACAAGATGTGTTTTGCAATGCGACCTCTAGTCTGAGCTAGTCACCAAAATGTTCACAATTTTGCGCTGATGGGAGTCGCTCCAAAGATTTTAGACACTGGTAGCTCTTTGGTCACTCTGTGAATACCATGAGCGTCACTAGGCCCTTTTTAGGGGGGCTTCAACCCCCTAAACTTCTGTCCAGCCCCCCTAAAAAATTTGTGATTGACCTTTCAAACATATGAAACTGGCGGGAGGCTTCGGCTTCGGCTTCGTACCGTTTTTTAATCAGTGTGTTCTTCAATCCGTAGTGGCGTCGAATAGAGCGCACGTCAGAAGCAGAGGTGTGTGCGTTGATCTGAGCCTCATTGGTCGGTCACCGCTTGTCAATGTCAAAATATCTGAGAAAACCAATCAAATCGGAGTAGGCGGGCTTTATGTTCACACAGAATCTGCTGAGGCTGAGCATGAATTTTAGCAGCACGACTCGACGTCAAGTGCGAGATATGTAGCTAAACTAAACGTTTCGTATTCGACAGCTGCTTCTTTAAGTCAGAAATGTTAAACAAATGACAAAAATATTCAACCAAATTAATAAACTTTTGTCTAATTTAGTCTAGAATCGCCCCTGGTGAATACGAAAAGATGGCAGCGATGTTAGTCGGTGGAGGGATGGTGAGATGTTATACGTATAAGTATTACGGTGACAGCTCTATGCAAGCAAATCTTGAGAAAAAACTGTACGAGAAAAATTGCATTTTGCAGGCATGCAAACTTGAGACAAAAAGTGCTTTTTTCCCATTTTTGAACTGTCACTGTTGGCATATAATAAAACAAAGATTGCTAAAGTCAACATATTTTATTAATAGACCTACTAATCTCTGTGTAAAAATAAAATAATGATACTACCATCTTTCTAAAGTCATTTTACCCCCCTGTAATTTGGCTCCAGATCTCAGGTGAAAATTCTCATTTTGACCCCCCTCTACAAACAGTGGATTACTCAGTGATACATCCATGGCATCTAATATTTTGGCTTTCATCACTATTTATATTTGTCTTTCTACAGTAAAAATATTAACAAAATCGAGGGATGTTTACGAAGTGAAGTTCACAACGTAATTTCGGTAGGGGTGAACCCATCTAATCTTTCAATTAACCACCAAAGCATATAAGCAGCTTCCTACCTCCTTCAGGCATCAGTTGCTTTGCATCCCTCCACCTCCCCGTCTCCACCTACTTTACATTTAGGCATCTTGTTTACCATCCTCTTCTTCCTAGCACTAGTAGTCCCTGGGGGGTAAATCTAAGCTCGAGTAGAAGCGCTTTCCTCGAGCCCCTCCACTGCGGACAGCAAGCCAAATTCGCTATGGCTTATCAGTGCCTCCAGAAAAAACGCGATTACGCGATCGCATGATTTAATGCATAATCAGCCAAAGTCCGCAAATTTATGCAGGGGCCGCATTTTTTCAAATATGGCACACTTTCGCCGCGTAAATTGCCTATTTCCGCGTGCAAAATATGCGGTAGGGGTGTGCATTGGGACTGCCCTCACAATTCGATTTGATTACGATTCACCAGGTAACGATTAGATTCAATTCGATTCTACGATGCATTGCGATGCATCAAAATTCTACTGCACACAACAAGGCACATTTTTAATCAGTCATGAGACAATACAAGCAGTCAGATATTGAACAACAGATTTTATTGGCTGCTATGTGTGTATTATCACTCTCCTGTATCTTTGACATAAATGTCATTAAATAAAATAAAATTGAATGGTACAGGGTATTGGATATGGCATTTTCAAACCTGAAAAAGAAAACATAAATCACTGCTTTCAGTGCTTTGAATCAGAAATGTTTCTCTTCTCTGCTTTAGAAACATTTGAAATTAAATTGAACAATAATAACAGCCAACTTTTTCCAGCAGTGAACATAAGTGTTTTAATTAATCAGTAATCTCCCTCCGCCTCAGCCATCTTGATTGTTGTTGTTGTTGTGACTCCGGAAGTAATTGAAACTTCACAACTTTATTGTCCAACTCAAGGCCAGAAAATAAACGATGACATAATCGATTATGGCACTTAGCCGCATCGATGCTGAATCGTGCATGCCCCGCATTGCGATGCATTGCCGAATTGATTATTGTTGACACCACTAATATGCGGGGCTAGCATGATTTCACAATCCCCGCATTTTCGTTGCAAAAAAGTCATATATATTAGCAGAAAGTTGAAAAATGTTTGGTTACTTCACACAAGAGCCGCCATTTGCCGCCTTTCTGAGCCATCGGATTTCAACTAAAGTATCTTCATTTGTGTTCCGAAGATGAACGGAGGTCTTACGGGTGTCCAACGACATGAGGGGAAGTCATTAATGACAGAATTTTCATTTTTGGGTGAACTAACCCTTTAAGAGATTGCACTTTGTGCATTGGAAGCACTCAAATGTCTGTTTTGTATAGCTACCTCTGTAAAACAGGAAGTTATTCATTTTTTCAGAAGTTGTAGCATATTCCTTTTGTAAAGCTACAGAACTTGTTTGACTCAATGTTTTGTAAATTTGAGCCATGTGTTTATTAAGGTCTTCAATAAAACTAGATGAGAACTTAAATATTCCTAGCACTTTCTGTGATGTAGTGCTTTTTTTCTCTTTTTCATCAAACCACAGTTTTGGCAAGTTCCCGCAATTTTATTGCATAAAATAGCATAAATATCCCACATTTTCCATTGCATTTTTTAAGAAAATGTGCCGCATAATCAAGGATTTTTGCCCGTAACAATCACAAAAAAAGCCGCATTTTTCTGGAAGGACTGGCTTATTAGCTATAATATTAGCTAAAGAGTATATGGGTAAACAAACTCCTTAAATTTGGTTTGATTTGACACGGAATGACCCAGTTGTCATTAATGGCAGACTGTGTGGCAGTCAAGACGTGTTAAAAACGGACGCATGCAAGAAGACGTTTTACATCATCAATCCGTGACACGTTCAGGGACGTGAGCTGCATTTACATGTGGGATAGCAATGGTGGCTAGCAAACAAAAACAATAGCGTTAATTTTGATCATGGCTTCTCTTGAAAAGGAAAAAAGAAAAAACAAAGACTTGTGTGGAGCCATCAAGTGGTGGGTTGTTGTTGTCTCACTAATTGCATCCTATTGGTTTTTGATCTGATGGTTGTCATAGGAGAAGCCACATTACAGGACTCTGATACTACCAGAATTTCGTCAGAGGTAAAATTTGATCGCAATGGTCAGTAATCGGCTGTCTGTGAACATGTCCAACTAGCAACCAAAGACTTCAGATTTTGGCCTTGGATCCTTGGAATCTTTTAGGATTCACAAAATTTGTCTCAGACGGCCAAAAAAAAGTCATATATATTAGCAGAAAGTTGAAAAATGTTTGTTTACTTCACACAAGAGCCGCCATTTGCCGCCTTTCTGAGCGTCCAGTGTGAACCCGGCTTAACTAAAGTTGTTCATCATTATCTTTCAAAGGTGGACACGCCCTCCTGTTCTGCGCGAGAGCTGGCATTGGTCGCCGCTCGTTTGGATGCTCATCTCTATTGGTCGATCTCCAGTCGGCTTGATGAAGAGAAATGGGAGGATCTTAATCTGACTGAACAGACGGGGAAGTCCACGGATTCAGAATCAATCAGGGAGGGAGAAAGACCAACATTTACTGTTGGCGGAGTTACAAATACCCTGGACCAATCCGTTGTAGGGGAGCAGAACGGCAGTGTCGCCACTGACCAATCAGAGTCTGAGGCTTAAAAGGATGCAAGAATGTAAAAGGTACGGAAAAATGTCAGAGGAAGTCCACAGTTTGTGTAAATTTAACTTTAGACTGGATTGTTCAGCGATCCCAAGCCTTCTACTTCAAGTTAGATTTTTAAATGTATAGTCGCTAATGCCTAGCATAGAATACTTTCCCCAAGGGGGAAATCCTAGTGTCTCCTTGCTGTGTTTTCAGTCAGATTTAATCTTTACCTTTTGATGTTTTACGACAACTGCCTTTGAATTCACACAGTAGCTCTGTTTCCAGCTCTAGTGAGCTGCCTCGCTGTCTACATAGGCAGCTACTCTCGAAGGCATCATCCTAAATTAAGCATGCACTGTTGTCGAAATGTGGCCAAAACAAGGCATCTTAATTGATGTCTCGGTAGGCAACTCACTAGGTTTTGGAACTGGGCTAACATGTCTGATTTGTATTGGTATCAATCATTTAGGTAAACGTAACAGTCCTAAACATTTCCACTGCTTTTCTTTCATAAGAGTTCAGCCGGTGCGGTTCTGAGGTACAAACTGCTACTATTTTTAAAACACTCATTTAGAACAAGTCTGTGCAGGTTGTTTACGGTCACGTTGTTGGTTAGATTCACATGTACCTGAAAAAGAAGTGAACACGTTACTATGGAGACATTACGTCTGTATTCCAATTTGCAACATCACAGCGGAGTTTAGCGTTAGCTTTTTAAGAGTCAGCCGGTGATAAATTTAGCACACTCTCATGACTGCCAACCAGAGTTTAGCCTGGGAAAGTCATTCGCCTTTTATCCATGTCATTATGCGAGTGGATCTAGACGATAAATAGATTAAATGGATGTATTGGATGCTATTAGGCCACTGCATCATTTCAACATCCTAATTAAATCGATGTAGAAATTAGCATCATCCTGTGATTGATCAGCTGTTGCCACCAAATGTTGACTGAATACAAACGCATTGCTATTCTTTGAGTATTTGTTATTTATTTTATTCAAATGTGTCCATAGCAACAAATAACTCAGTTACTGCTGCAGTTGATATAAGTGAGAGAAAGTGAGAGAGAATTTTTAAAGTGGGCATTAAATGGAAGAAATTATCTGGTGAATATTTCACACATCAACAGACCATTTTAACATATGAACTATATTAGATATAGTGTAACCAGGGACGTCTTGGACCAATCAGCTGGTCCAAATGCCTTCTCATGCTGGTTTAGAAGCTGGCTGACAAAGGAGGTCTTGCTGGTCAAGTTAGTCACTCAAAAGTTAAGCTATTTAAGGTAGTAATTTTCCATATGCATACACTCTTAAAGGGATAGTTCACCCTAAAAAGAAAATTAAAGGCCCCGATATACTTAAAGGGATAGTTCACCCAAAAATGAAAATTCTGTCATCATTTACTCACCCTCAAGTTGTTCCAAACCTGTATGAGTTTCTTTGTTCTGCTGAACACAAAAGAAGATATTTTGAAGAATGTTTGTAACAAAGCAGATAGAGCAACCATTGACTACCATAGTATTTTTTCCCCTTCTATGGTAGTCAATGGTTGCTCTATCTGCTTGGTCTGCTCAAACTCCCATTGGTGCGTGGCGATTACGTAATAGGTGTGGCACTGAGGCTCCGCCTTTCATGTTGAACTCTACTCTTGTTTATTTCTTTTCTTGAGTCCGTCGAGGTCAAATGTCCATGAGTAAAAACACAAACAAACTCGAGAGTTGCTTTACAGTAGAAAATTTATTTGTACTTCTGATGAAATGAGACACAGATTTTCATGTAAAGCTGCGTGCTTTCAAGCAATCTATTGTATAAAGTGCTATATATATATAAACGTGACTTGACTGGAGTGCCGAATTGCAGAGCATGTGCAAACATATCCACGTTGCTAAGATCAGATGCTTTTCTTATGCTTTCTATTTAAAATGCTAGCTGTTTTCTCATTTTTTGTTGTGTGTTTATGTTGTTATTGAGAGGAAAGCATGCAGCCCATATTTACATATTCATCTAACTGTCGCTCTCATCAGTGTGGGCGGCGTTGGGATGTTCGCTTACAGTATGTCGTTATCACATATTTTGAATGAATAAGTGTATATCGGGGCCTTAAGTCATCATTTACTCACCCTGGTGTTGTTGTCTAATGCTGTATGCCCTTCTTTCTTTTAGAACCACAAAAGGAGAATTTAAAAAAAAATGTCAGTGAATAGTGACCAGCATCAATAAAACATCCCATGCACCACGTGTTGTATATTCCAAGTGTACTGGAGGTTACGATAGGGTTCGGTGAAATTTAACGAAATTCTTGACCTTGGCCTTTGGTCTTCTCTGGCCGGCTGCACGACGTGCACATTCATGAGACTCTGTTAGGCTCAGCTTACTGTATTTATGAGGTATAATTCACCCAAAAATGTAAATTCTGTCATCATGTACTCAATGTTTAAAAGCTATACGATTTCCGCTCAACTTCCAAACACAAATTATATTGTTTATGAAATCTGTCCCAGTCCATTCCTTTAAAACTTGAAAGATCCAAAAAAAAAGTTCATAAAGGCACAGTGGTCAAATCCAAGTCTCCTGAAGAGACACGATGGCTTTATATGATGAACAGATTTACAACGACATGCATACTAGTAAACACGGACTTTCATGCTTGTGTGACGCGTGAAAACAACATGAGAGTGAGTAAAAGTAGAATCATTTTTTTTTCCTTAAACTAACCATTTACAGTTTGGAAATAGCCATTTTGACACACTTTCTTGCGATTAGAACTGTGATTGATTGCATTGATCATCTGAAGCGCACACGCTGCCGGAACGGCACTCCTCAAAGTGAAGGATCATTTAAATGAAACACCCTCAAACATCATTTAAATCATCATATCACATTTAGTTTTATTAGTATGCTTATTTAAAACATTTAGATGGTGTATTCGTATATGTATAGTGCATTAATAGTCTAGAGAAGATCCAAGGAATGCCTGCATTAAAAGTGTGAGTATTGCGGAAGTAAAAAATTTAAGTTTACAGATTGACATTACTACATTAAACTACTATATAATGTTGAATATGATGTATAATAATGCAATGGGGGAATATTTGTGGGTCCTGATTAGGGGTGTGCGTCTGCGATAATATCGTAATTGTTGTTTTTACGATGTGCGATCTGACATTATCGAGTATATCCCTCACACACACCCAGAGAGTGCACGCACACACTACGTGATGTAGTTTTGTTGATTAGACTAGTGCGGGTGCGCAAAGATTGCAGTTTTTCAAATGTGATATTGATTTTATGCAAGTTTCCTAAACAAGAAGTTAATTTTAAGTGACTTACAATTTAGACTTCCATATTGCCTGTTTTTGCTCTTTTGCCACCGAAAAATGGTTCAAAACAAAGACATAGCACTGTATCTGCGTCTCTGAGCAGAACCCAGCTGTGTTTTCATACTGAATGAATCAGCTTTTTGAACGAATCAATGATTCAATGACTAATATAGATTAAGATATTCAAATGCTTCGTTCCTTGAATGAATCAGCTGTTTGAATTAATTGTTTGAATCGCAATGACTCACTCGTTAAACGTGACTTGCTGCCACCTACTGGCGGTTTTAATTTCACAGTTAAAGTATCTTTTCATGTTTTAAATAATTTCAAATATCAATATTATTCAACATTTTACGTTTTAAACATCAAAACATTATTTATGCATAACTGCAGGTTATTAATTTGTCACTTCTGAGCTGTGTAAATGATCAAACAGTAAACAGTCTGTGTAAATTATTTAAATGCCACTTCAGATGCAGCTTCTGTGTTTCCTCTGCACCGCAAAGATTAATTTTGTTGATACTTATTTAATGTGATTGGTAACAGCCCTATTGTGTCTTATTATAATAAATGTTTATTAAATTTATGAAATTGACACAAAAGATGTAAAAAATAAATGCATCAAGGTAAAGTTGATTCTGTCACTTCTGTGAACTGACCACCACACAGAATATGAAGAATATCATAAACTTTAGGAGTCAGCTGACCATGGAAGTCCTAAACCTGCCAAAGTACCAGCACAATAACACACTCAGCAAAATATTGTCTAATTATAGTTATTGAGGAAAATCCCAGAAAATATCGAGATTTCTTTTTTTGTCAATATCGCACACCCCTAGTCCTGATAATAATAAAAATATTTTTTTTAAATAATAATAAATTAATACTAATAAAAAAAACTCCTTTATTTTACCTTAAAACACCACGATAGTATCATATAGGCGAGTTCAGAGGCGATTTGTGACATGAGTGTATCGTTACACCTCTACTCGCATGGAATATTTTATGTGATACTTTTACATCTTTTTAAAAATGCTTGATGCTGCTCCCTATCACAGACTGTAAAAAAAATAAATAATGGATGTAGTGTCCGTGACGTCACCCATAGGTTTCTGAAGAGCGTTTCTGAAGCCTAAAGTATGGCGCGTCACCGCGCATCACTATCAGAAACTGAAAATGGGCAAAGAGGAGCTAACAGAAAGCAGACAAACGGCTAGTAGTGACAGCAGCGGCAATCCACCTGTCACTCAAGTGACCACGCCCTTAATTATGCAGATTTGTGTTCAAGATTTACAAAAATGATATGAGAATGTACAACAT
Source organism: Gobio gobio (assembly GCF_949357685.1). Classification (NCBI taxonomy): domain Eukaryota; kingdom Metazoa; phylum Chordata; class Actinopteri; order Cypriniformes; family Gobionidae; genus Gobio; species Gobio gobio. The sequence goes on along the minus strand of NC_137102.1, from coordinate 52,584,887 downwards.
GAATCCTTTTTCCAAAGCGTGTTTTTGTCTTACCCTGAATCATTATGGTACACTTATAATAAGTATTTATATGGGGACTATTTCAGACCGGTCTGGTAGGAAGCGCTGCGGAGGAGCACAGTCCCTGCGTGACTCGCCATAGACATAAACAGAGAGAAGTAGCTCCAGCTGCAATGTTCTTCTGCAAGATGCATGCAGTTCTGTGTATTAACCGCTAGAGCGCAAAAAGTTACGGACTGCAGCTTTAAACGAATGAGTTCTAAAAAAATTCACCCCTCACAGTTGTCATGAAGGGCAAAATTAGCCGTATAGACCAAAACCACAATTTGTACCAGGCTGTAAACATGTTTTTTTCTGCTTTAAAGTTGGGCATTTTAACATGGGGCTCGATGAGATTCTGCTCCCTTCTGGAGCTCTAGCGGCCAGTCGATGAATTGCAGTTTAAGTCACTTCCGTATTGACTTCGAGAGAAACTGGGGGAGGTTGCCGCTTGGTCGCTATTCACTGCCATTATATATTTATTTTTTTGTGGTCCATACGGCATTAGAACAACACCAGGGTGAGTAAATGATGACTTGAATTTCATTTTAGGTGAACTATACCTTTAAAAATTACGGTTTTTGTTTTTTTTGCAGAGATGCCATAGATGAACCATTTTTGGTTCCCCAAAAAACCTTTCAGCAAACCATTTATTTTTCTTAGTGTGAAGAACATGTTATAATCTAAAGAACCTTTTTCCAGTATAAAGAACATTTTGTGCAATGAAAAAGTTCTATTGATGTTAAAGGTTCTTCACGGAACCATCAATGCCAATAAAGAACTCATTTTTAAGAGTGGCAACAAATCCGTATAATCAAAATGTACATAACAAAGAAAAGAAACAGTACCTCTTTCTGTTATTCTTAAGCTAGAATAGAAATAATTATATTAATAATGAAACATCTGCAAATAAACAGGGTTTTTTTACATTTCACGGAAACAGTTGTATTGGCCATTTTTAACAAGAAATATATTTAAAATATAAGAGTTCTACGTCACAGGCTGCTGTTTATATTTTATTCCCGATGGTCTCTTTAATACCAAAAGTGTTGAACACAGAAGTGATATAATTCATAAAAATGAAGTTATGTTTTTCATTTAGACACTACGATCAAGTATTTCTAGTTCTCTTAGTTTCCTCTGGGACAATCGTGTTGAATGCTTCGGGTTTGGAACTGTGATCCCCAACCCGACATTAATATTAATCATCATATGTTGAAGAAATCATGTTTCATGTTCTATCTACGGTACATACACAGACACTAATTATGCTGAAACCCCCAAATTGGCATGTGATGTAGAGCGCACTGTCATGAGCAATGCACTGATGTGTGTTTATGTAGAGTGATGTGTGTGTGTGTGTGTGTGGTGTATGACATAGAACAGCCAGGCTGGACCTTTATGTGACGTATTATTAATGAAAGCTTTCAATGCATCATTATAAAGACTTCTATTTCAGAAGGTAACATGTTCAGAGGGATTTGAACGAATTAAAGGTTGAATCAGTAATATTTTTTGTCCTTGTTCTGTTGTCATTGCAGCTCATGTAGATACAGAAGTTCTCAGTTCTTAAAGCCAGTGTAGAAATGTTCACCGTCATTTATGATTCAATTATCCTGAAAGTCTTTTATGCTCACCAAGGTTGCATTTATTTGGTCAAAAATGCAGTAAATACTGTGAACTATTATTACAGTTTAAAATAACTTATGTAATTTAAGTATATTTTAAAATGTAATTCATTCTTGTGATGCAAAGCTGTATTTTCAGCATCATTACTCCAGTCTTCAGTGTCACATGATCCTTCAGGAATCATTCTAAAATGCTGATTTCTTATTATTATCAATGTTGAACATAGTTCTGCTGCTTAATATTTTTGCAGATTTTTTTTATGTTCAAAGTACAGCATTCATTTGAAATAGATTTTTTGTAACAATGTAAAAGTGTATTTTTTTTGGTCAATTTAATGTGTCATTGGTGAATAAATCTTTATTTTTAATCTTACTGACCTCAAACCTATCTCAAAACTGAGATAAAGTGAGTAGCATTCAGCTGTGATCATTATTTTACAGTTTACATTATATTTAATGAAGGGAAAATTACTGCGTGCACCTTTAAATATGAGTTTGAAACAGGCTGAGAGGTCATGAATATTAGAGGGATCCAAAAATGAATATCCTGTTATCATTTACTCACCCTTACGTTGTCCCAAACTTATGAATTTCTTTCTTCTGCTCAACACAAAAGAAGATATTTTGAAGAATGTCTGTAATCAAACAGTTGATGGTCCCCATTGACTTCCATAGTATTTTATTTTTCCATAATATGGAAGTCGGTCGGTAACCATCAACTGTTTGGCTACCGACATTCTTCAAAATGTCTTCTTTTGTGTTGAGCAGAAGAAAGAAACCCATACAGGTTTAGAAAAACATGATAACAGGATTTTCATTTTTGGGTGAACTATCTCTTTAAGTCACTGAGAGAAACTGTGTTTCCCCCCCAAGTGTTCTAGTATGTGCTTTCATGTATGTGATTTGTAGCTCACTTGAATGTCTTTAGCACATACGATAAGCACAGACTCTGCTCATGCAGGTTTTCTCCCCTTGCTTTTGCTGCTGTTGACATTTTTAAAATGTATGTTTTTAAGCTTTACTATACGTCATAATAAAACTATATTCAACCTAATGTCTGGTGATTCTGGACATGACTGTTTACAGTTTTGTTTCTGTGGTGAAGTGTGTCATTTTGGCGCCACTAGTGGCGCTAAACGGTATTGCGAGACAGAATTACTAGATTGTCCCACCCAAACTCACTCCTGATACGATTCTATTCTATTATGAACTGAACTGTTGAGCGAACCAGATATATTTCAGCACATTTTAGTAGTGTAAAAGCTCTTCAACAACAATAATCATCAAACTGTTCGGTTCTAATTCTGGATAACTGAATTGATATTTTCACCATCACTTCCTGTGTGGGAATCACGGGCGGGCCTGCTTCACATGCACCAAATGTGTCCACTTCGTAACCTAGTGGGATTATGGGTAAATGTTAAGATATTGACTGTTCTCTGACCTTCTGACTCTTCCGTCCTCTGCCATCTCCCCTTGTGTTTTGCTGATTTGCTCAGTGTTTCACCATATCCGTTTCCTTTCCCCGTGTTTACATCGCACGGGTCGTTTAAAAAACAGAAGTTTGGATGGTTGCTTTCAGGTGCAAGGTTATTGAACGAAGTCTCCATGACCACGTGCGTGTATATGACCAGCTCTGCAGTTTAGTTGCCTTGCAAGGCCTGGCAGTGCCACTAGAGGGCAGTGGTTACAGTGAGGCTGAGTGCACAGATTCATCATTTCACTATTCTACATAGTAACAGACCTACAGATCTGTATTAAGCCCCAAAGCTCAGTAGGGTTGTCTTTGAAAGGCTTATAACCAGGCCCACACAGAATCTGCGCCCGCAGCAGTCCGCAGAAAGCTCAGCAGAATCCAAAACGCCCATCGTTGACAAAGTTATACACAATCCTTGACCCTTGCATGCTCGTTTATGGAATATTTCAGTGTTTTAAGTGTGCTTTTTCGGCCATCGGTGAGAATGTATTTGTCGTAGTAACGTTTGAATGAAAGATTTCCCTTCTAAAATCAGCACAAGATACAGTACACAACAGAGAGACCGTTTTATTTTTCCATTGCATGTCCCTTGCTCCCTTTCTTTTCTGTCTAATACGCCCCTCCTTGCCTTCCCTCTTCATTATAATACTGACATAGTTTTTCATACACAAGCCTTTCAGAAACCCTACAGAGGCTTCATGCAACATACTCTTGAGGTCTGTTTAAATGGTTTGTGCAAACTGAGTTAATTCTGACAACAAGCTAGTCATTAAAAAAAATGAATTGCATAATACAAATTATGGTAGCACTTTATTTTACAGTCCTGTACTTACAATAACTGGGTAATAACTTGATAGCCCTAGCCCTAAACCTTACCTTAACCTATATAGTTACCTTATATTGTGCGGTAACACTTTATTTTACAGTGTCCTTGTTACATATTACATGTACTTGCCATAGTAGTAACAGTAAATTATGCATAATTACATGCAACTAAACCAGACCCTAACCCAATAGTAAGTACATGTAGTTAATTAATATTACTCAGTACTTAAATATATCATTACACTGTAACAATGACACCTTAAAATAAAGTATAACCCCCCAGTACTTTCTTTGGTAAGTACACTGTAAGTGCATGTACTGTACAATTATTATTGTATATCTTGACAAACGTACACTTTCCGAATGCATCTATAATTGAAGTCACAATATTTGGTTTGCGGTCGTCGTTGTTTTCATGACACCACCTCATGTAGGGCATGCTGGGAGGTTTGCATGTGAACAACATCCAGGCTCTTTCTCTCTCTCTCCCTTCACCTCTAGCGTCTCTACGGCGTGTCATTGTGGATCGCGCTCACACCGTGCTGATCTGATCAAGAGCACCGGGAATTCTGGGTCAGTGTTCCATGGTGATGAGGTGTGTGTGTGTGTGTTTGTGAGAGAGGGCTGGTCCCCGAGAGAATGTGTATGGTGTAAAATGCACGAGAGAGACGAAGCTCAGATGGGGAAAAGCACAGAACTCGAGACTTTTTCTCTGTCCGTCCATGTGGAATATTATATAATCTCATCTGCTTTCTGACAGCAAGTCATTTACATGCATGCAAAAATGGTCAATTAGACCTAATGGACAATTCTCTCTTTCTTAAATGTACTTTAAGTTGTTTTGGATGAAAGCATCTGCCAAATGCATAAATGTAAATGCGGATAAATGCAAATAAAGAAATCTCTCCTGTCTTCGGTTGACGATATGCTTCTTTGGAGCTAATTGAAGTTCTTGACAATACATTACAGCTTCTTCAGATCTGTGTATTAGTGTTCTTTAGAGCATCAGTACTAAGAGGTTCTTAATTTGCATGCACACACACACACACACACACACACACACACACACACACACACACACACACACACACACACACACACACACACACACACACACACACACACACACACACACACACACACACACACACACACACACACACACACACACACACACACACACACACACACACACACACACACACACTTGTTTGCTTTATGTAGACTTTCCATAGACTGTACAAATCATTCTGTACAAATTGTATATTCTACCCCCCCCCCCCCCATCACAGAAAACTTTCTGCAGATTTACATAAAAAAAAAAAAAAACAGTCACTTGGTATGATTTATAAGCTGTTTTCCTCATGGGGACCAAAAAATGGCCCCACCACCTCAATGTAGGTTAAACAACTACAAAAACACACACACACACACGTGTGTTTTCATGTTTTGAGGGGACTCTCCATAGACATAATGGTTTGTATACAGTACAAACTATATTTTCTCCCCTTACAATAACCCCCTAAACAAACCCATCACAGAAAACTTTCTGCATTTTTACATTTTCAAAAAACTGTATGATTTACAAGCTGTTTTCCTCATGGGGACCAAAAAATGGCCCCACAACGTCAACATTTTCACATTTAACTACACTCTAAAAACTGCTGGGTCGCTTTAACCCGAATTTGGGTCAAATATGGACAAACCCAACTTTTGGGTTAAAATGTAAGGTAAAAATTTAACCCAACGGTTTGGTTTGTCCATATTTTACCCAAATTTGGGTGAAAATAACCCAGCATTTTTTAGAGTGTAGCCTACACTCTAATGCGGAGTAAAATAAAATTATTTATTTATTTATTTTATTTTATTTTTACAAATGCAGAGTTAAAAAACAACCCAAGTTGTGTTGAAAATGGACTAACCCAGCAATTGGGTTGTTTTAACCCAGCGATTGGGTTGTTTTAAGCAAACATTTAACCCAACTGCTGGGTTAAAATGACCCATTCACTGGGTTAAAACAATCCAATTGCTGGGTTAGTCCATTTTCAACCCAACTTGGGTTGTTTTTAACCCAGCATTTTTTAGAGTGTAGGGTTATTGTAAGGGGAGATAATATATAGTTTGTACAGTAAACCATTATGTCTATGGAGAGTCCCCACAAAACATGAAAACACACACGCGTGTGTGTGTGTTGTTGTTTAACCTACACTGAGAGGACCAAATGTCCCCACAAAGATACACTCTAAAAAATGCTGTGTTACAAACAACCCAAGTTGGGTTGAAAATGGACTAACCCAGCAATAGGTTTGTTTTAACCCAGCGATTGGGTTGTTTTAAGCAAACATTTAACCCAACCGCTTGGTTAAAATGACCCATTCAGTGGGTTAAAACAACCCAATTGCTGGCTTAAAATAACCCATTCACTGGGTTAAAACAACCCAATTGCTGGGTTAGTCCATTTTCAACCCAACTTGGGTTGTTTTTAACCCAGCATTTTTTAGAGTGTATGGTTATTGTAAGGGGAGAGAATACATAGTTTGTACAGTATAAAAAACCATTATGGAGAGTCCCCACAAAACATGAAAACACACGTGTTTTGTGTGTGTGTGTGTGTGTGTATTGTTGTTGTTGTTTAACCTACATTGAGAGGACCAAATGTCCCCACAAAGATACACTCTAAAAAATGCTGGGTTAAAAACAACCCAAGTTGGGTTGAAAATGGACTAACCCAGCAATTGGGTTGTTTTAACCCAGTGAATGGGTTGTTTTAACCCAGCAATTGGGTTGTTTTAACCCATTGAATGGGTCATTTTAACCCAGCGGTTTGGTTAAATGTTTGCTTAAAACAACCCAATTGCTTGGTTTGTCCATTTCCAACCCAACTTGGGTTGTTTCTAACCCAGCATTTTCTAAACAAACCCATCACAGAAAACTTTCAGCATTTTTACATTTTCAAAAAACTGCAAGATTTATAAGATGTTTTCCTCATGGGGACCAAAAAATGGCCCCACAAGGATTTACCAGGACACACACACATTATTCTTATCTAGAGTTCTTGTGTATGCCAAAAATGTAGTTTATATATTTATATATAAAATACAAATATAATAAAATATATAAAATATTTATATAAAAATAAAAGAGTTCTAAAAGTGGTCTCAGTTTGTTATTGTGCCTTATAGGCTCAGTAAATGCTGTATTTATCAAGAACCATATTTTGTTGTGTAGGGTTCTCGAGTTGACTAAAATAGTTCTTTGAGGATAAACTAAGTTCTTGATGTAATATGACATGTTTTTTCAGATCCTCATCTTGGGTTTTTAAAGCACCAGCACATGTTTTTCTAACGAGCTAGAGGGTAAAAAGTTGTTAAGTGGAACTTAAAGGTTCTCCTTAAAGGCTGGAACCTTTATTTCCGAGAGTGTGTGCACACCTAGCATGAACTGAACCCTGCTCACATCAGAACACACTCGCCACCAGCATGGAAGGCTCCGCATTAGTGCTGGCGCACCGAGCTCCACTAAATGTCAAATCAGGCAGCAATTTCACGCGCGTCTGACGTCAACAAGGGCGAAGGAAGGAAAATAAACTTCGCGCACACTTCGGGAGAAACCATTATCGCCAACGCCGTTTTTTTCTCCTTCCGCGTAGAGAGGAGGAGAGCCCGCTGATATAGGCATGCTCAGCTGAAGCGTCCTGCAGCCTCTGACGCTGGGCGCAGGCGAACTGCGACGGCCGCGCCAAACGAGCACCAGGTAAGGCATATACATTTCAAATGACATCCGAGCGCGTCGCGCCTTTTAACGACCGAATACATACATCCGCAGCCGGCCCGTGCATGCATGCATTTTTTTTCCATTAAGGAGCAGTATAACGCGAGCGCGCGAGCGCGTGTGTTTTCCACCTAATGCAAAAGATAAACACACACTCAAGCAAAAGACGCATCTGCGAATGGTGCGGGGAGCTGAAAAAACGCATCCCGCACCTTTCGTTTGCCGGTGCGAGTCTAGGCCATTTATGTGTTTATGTTGATATGGGAGGATATGTACAATTTGAAATGGGCTTATGACAGTGTATTTTCCCCACTCAGTCTGTGCAATGGGATTTCTGTACCTGCGGCGCTGCGCTGCGCTCCGTCCGCGTGCGGTTTTTTTTTGGGGCGTTTTGACTTTTAAAATCATTCTTGAGCGGCCTGTTTGATGTATACTGTGGCACACACTGCAGTATGGCTTTGCCAGCATAGCACGTTTGCGCTGCTGATGCTGCTGCTGCTGCTGCTGCTGGAGCTGATGCTGTAGGTCATATTACGCGCTTGTGCGCCGCGTTGATGCTCATCAGGAGCTGCGTTTGTTTGTGGCGCAGTGGAGATGTTCAGCTAAATGAAATAAGTGAGAGGTGGAAATTGCATTTGAGTTGGGCTTCTTGCTCTAATATTAACATCCTCTCCCATAGGGTAGGGAATGGCTGGTGCGTTTGGGTGTTACTCTGCTTTGCCCATGCACCCCACCTCTCTCTCTCTCTCTCTCTCTCTCTCTCTCTCTCTCTCTCTCTCTCTCTCTCTCTCTCTCTCTCTCTCTCTCTCTCTCTCTCTCTCTCTCTCTCTCTCTCTCTCGCGCTGTCTCTCGCGCTGTCTCTCTGTGCTAAGTTCTTAATTAAGTATGGTACACTTAAGATAATGACTGAATCGTCTCTGTCCGGCCCCTATTAAAAGCGGTATTCTGTAAAAAGTGATGGAGGAGTGATTTTATCACCTGCTCATGTGCTGACGGAAGCTACCTGTGTGCCCGACACTAGAGCATCGAGCGGGGCCTGCTCCTTAGAGACAGTGTATTCGACCACTGCATGTGTGTGTGTGTGTGTGCCCACAGGAAGATTTTATTGCTTAGAGGTTGCTCTTTTACAGCTTTGAGTTGTTCACATGTTCAGGTGTTTGTATAATCCTTGAGTGAGATAAAGGTAAACATGTTAGGCTTGTTGTCCGTGGTGAAGCGCTCTAAATAGACCCACTGGACTTCTTAATTAATGAATGCTAGAGTTGAAGTGAGTAGAAATAGAAGCGGAGGAGATGGAGGAATGGTCATCGCAGTTGTTTGTTTGACAGGATTAAATGAACTCGCTCCTCCTGAACTTTAGAAATGAACGTATGAACGTATTTTATTTGAGTATATATATGAGACGTATCAGTTCGTGACTGTTGAGAGACTGCATGCGAGATCAACCGATGAACAAAAATGAATATTCCGTCATCATTTACTCTCTTTCAAATTCGAAGGATTTTCTTTCTGATGTTAGGCAGAAGTCACCATTCGCTTTCGTTGCATCTTTTTGCCATATAATGAAAGTGAATGGTGACTGAACTTCTCCCTTTGCGTTTAATGTAAGAAAGAAAGTCAGAGAAACAGAATGAGGATGAGTAAAATGTGACAGAATTTTCATTTTTGCCAAGGACTGTCTGAGTGACCTGAGCAAAACAATCTCAATATGCTGACAAAGAGAAACACTTGAGATATTAAAGACATTGTGATTTCAGGTGTGTGTATATGCTGAGGTTTGTGTGCGTATTATCTTACACATGTCTAGGCTGCTGTTGCCATGATGATAGGCATGTAAAATATAGCCCATTTTCATTATGCGGAAGAAAAAAAAGCATGTTGTGTCATTATCGTTCAACTTTCAAAGTTTTATAACGATCCATTTTAATTAAAGGATAAGGCAAAAAAAGCATGTTTTTTTTCTTCTGCATAATGCACATACCTGTTACCAGTGAGCAAATTGATATGCAAGCGTGACACAGACGAGTTGAAAATGACGAGATTAGATAAATGATGTCAGATCAGTGTTTTGCGAAGTCCCCCTCTGGGATACAGTCAATGGTTGTAATTATGAACCTCCATTCCAGTGGTGATGCTGTGACACTCTCATATTCAATCAACATGAGGCAGCAACACCCCTTTTTCTACCCAGCAACACCGATGTGCTATCATTGACAGCAGCTGTCATGGTCAAATCACACTTTGACTATTGCTGTCTCCCTTCCCTGATCCTTACGACTGAATAGGGAACACTACTTTGCGGTGTGATACGATCACGCTGCGATGGTGCCTTCATTCGTATTGGTATTGTTCAGAATGCAGCACTGGAGGGAGGTGGCTACTTTAACTGTGTCACAGGCAGTATAAGAGCAAGAGCTGTGTGGCAAACAGCATTGTTTGGTTTTTCCACTCTTTATTTATTTTTTACTCAGAATTGTGCTGCAGGTTACAGCTGATTCAGACTCAGTGGGACGTGATTGGCTGCTCACAGTGATGATGTCACTCCCGTAGCACACCAATCACAGTTCCAGCTGGCAGGGGAAATGCACTATCAACCTCACTCTTAATTTCAAGCCCCTATTTGACAAATTCACATCGGTTATTAAAGCGTCGGTGCTTTTAATGATTCTGCAGTGCGATAACCTGCCCACGACGAGGTTTTTCGGACGGGCCAACAGAAACAAAGTGAAAAAAGTATGTCTATTTTAGTGCTGTCATTAGACAGGACGAGTACACACAGGCTACTGGTTATATCGTGCATCTAATTCACTGGGAGGGCAAAACGCATGCACATATTTTCCACAGAGGTCATCCAGAGGTCAGGTGTGTGTGTGTGTGTGTGTGTGTGTTGACGACGGGAAAAAGTGCAGAGACGGTAAGCAGGCTCCTGCCTAGTTAGAGAAGGATCTAGCCAAAGCCTCAAGCGTAGCTGGCAGTATTGCATGGCTCACAGTGAATTCAACCTGACCGAATGCCACTCATCAAATCGGTGTGAGTGTTACTCAAGAAAACAAGATAGTGTTTAGGCAGACACACACACACACACGCAAACAAACAGAGCTCCTACAAGCATGAGTCAAGGTCATTGTCTCTCGTTTTCTCTAGGCAGAGTTCAAGGTCAAGTTAAGGTCACGGTGCAGACCAAAGGTTATTGCTGGGGTACATTTAGCACCGAGGTGTGGTTCAGTCATTTTAAATCACCATGGAAACATGCGTTGTTGCTCTTTCAACTATGCAGATAAGAGTGTTTTCATATGATTATTTATTGAACTATTCAGGTATAAATTCAGCAAACAGTATTTGCTGATTTGTGAGTAGGTAAGTCTCAAGTGTCGGTGTGTGTGTGTGTGATCTGATTTTTACTGTCTGTTAGTAGATAAACATTATCCATTGCAACTTAGGCACTTATGTTTTGTCTTGTGACAGAACTGTTGCTCCTGCTTAAAGGGATAGTTCACCCAAAAATGAAAATTCTGTCATCATTTACTCACCCTCAAGTTGTTCCAAACCTGTATGAGTTTCTTTGTTCTGCTGAACACAAAAGAAGATATTTTGAAGAATGTTTGTAATAAAGCAGATAGAGCAACCATTGACTACCATAGTATTTTTTTTCCCTACTATGGTAGTCAATGGTTGCTCTATCTGCTTGGTTACAAACATTCTTCAAAATATCTTCTTTTGTGTTCAGCAGAACAAAGAAACTCATACAGGTTTGGAACAACTCAAGGGTGAGTAAATGATGACAGAATTTTCATTTTGGGGTAAACTATCCCTTTAAAAGTTAACATGAAATCAAAATGACTTATTATAATTTTAATGCATGCTCTGGTCTTGGTTTACAAAATAAAATCAGGGGTAACACTTTATTTTAAGGTGACATCGTTACACATTACTACATGTACTTACTATAGTAATAACAGTCAATTATGCATAATTACAATTAACAAACCCTAAACCAAACCTTAAATCTAACCGTAACTCTATAGTAAGTACATGTAGTTAATTAATTTTACTCAGTACTTATTTGAGTTAGTATAATGCAACTCCGTCACCTTAAAATAAAGTGTAATCAAATCAAGTTCCACGCTACATTATTTCTTTCAGGATACCTTTTTTAAAAACATTACTTTTGCAGTAGCATATGTGACCGTGGACCACAAAACCAGTCTTAAAGGGATAGTTCACCCAAAAACGATTTTTTTAATGTTCTTTATCTGCCTACCCCCAGGGCATCCAAGATGTAGGTGTCTTCTTCAGTAGAACACAAATGAAGATTTTTAACTCGTTGCAGTGTGATAGTCGTATAATGCATGTCAATGGGGATATTTTAGAGTATGAGAGCAATGAGAGTAAAAACACATAGACATACGAATCTTTATTAAACTATGCGGCTCGTGGCGACACATTGATATCTTAAGACACGAAACGATCGGTTTCTGCGAGAAACCCAACAGCATTTATGTTATTTTTGTACCTCTTATCAGACGAATGTCTTCTAGTATACCCAGCGCCATAACTTCCGGCGAATAAGGTCAAAATACTGGCGCGATCAAAGATATATATACGTAGATGCCTCATTCGACCGATCCGCGCAGGCACTAATGAGGAATCTATGTATAGTTCTATGATCGTGCCGGTATTTTGCATGTATTTTGACCTTATTCGCCGGAAGTGACGGTGCGGGGATGGCTGATGCAGAGCCATATAAAAAATGAAATAAATTTTTAAATATGGATATTTTTCTTACATAAACGCATCGATTCGCTTCAGAAGGCCTTTATTAACACCCCGGAGCCGTGTGGAGCGCGTTATTTGACGGACAGATGCATTTTTTATTGACTTCAAAAACCGAGCAACTATTACTGCCATTATAATGCTTGGATTAGCCAGAACATTTTTAATATAACTCGTCTGAAAGAAGAATGTCATATACACCTCAGATGACTTGAGGGTGAGTAAATCATGGGCTAATTTTCATTTTGGGTGAACTATCCCTTCAAGTCGCACGGGTATATTTGTAGCAATAGCCAACAATACATTGGTCAAAATGATCGATTTTTCTTTTATGCCAAAAATCATTAGGATATCAAGTAAAGATCATGTTCCATGCAGATATTTTGTTAATTTTCCTACCGTAAATATATATAAAACATTATTAGTAGTAGTAATATGCATTGTTAAAGACTTAATTTGGACTACTTTAAAGGCGATTTTCTCAATATTTAGATTTTTTTGCACTCTCAGATTCCAGATTTTCAAATAGTTGTATCTCAGCCAAATTATTGTTCTATCCTGACAAACCATACATCAATGAAACGCTTATTTATCAGCTTTCAGATGATGTATAAATCTCAATTTCAAAGAAATTGACCCTTATGACTGGTTTTGTGGTCCATGGTCACATATGTGGTGCAGAAATACTTTAAAGGGATAGTTCACCCAAAAATGAAAAGTCTGTAATTCATTTCTCACCCTCATGTTGTTTCAAACCCGTAAGACTTTCGTTCATCTTCTGAACACATATGAAGCTCTTTTTAATTGAGAGATTTCTGCCCCTCCATTGACAGACTACGCAACTACCATTTTCAAGGCCCAGAAAGGTAGTCAAGACATCATTAAAGTAATCCATGTATTTAACCTCAATTTTATTAACCTCAAAAAACCCAGCTCAGGCTCATTAGAAAAACGTACCCGTGTGAGCATTTTTGCAAAACGAAAATACGTAGCATCATGCACGTTTCGTGACAGTTTTAAAGTGAATTGTCCAGTGAGTGGCGCTAAAAGCGTGTTCAGCATTTTCCGCATTTTCCGTGGATTTTACACAACAATGTCACGCATGTGTCGTGGTGCTCTTGTGAATGCACAATATTTTGTAAATAAAGTGGTAAATTGTGTTGTTTCTGGGCCTTGAAAGTGGTAGTTGCGTAGCGGTCAATGGAGAGACGGAAAGCTCTCAAATTTAATCAGAAAAATCTTCATTAGTGTTCCGAAGATAAGCAAAAGTCTTACAGGTTTGAAACGACATGAGGGTGAGTAGTTAATGACAGGATTTACATTTTTGGATGAACTTCAGTAGCAAAAATGGCATTAGAGTTAGATATATTCATTTTTGTGAATCTGTTTTAACTCTGTTTAAGTGCCCAATTTTTAAAAAATGGTTTAGTACAAAAATATGTAAGTATTGTAAACATTGCTAATTATGACTGTGTTCTTATAAAAGTGTATATACAGTACATAAAAATGTTTAAATATGTTCACACAAAAGGTGTTAACAAAACACACCTTGGTCATTTTGAACTGGATCTTCACTGTATTTTATTTCTTGCATGAAACATTTGAAATCTGCTCGGCAACAATGACTCTTTGATCAAAGTTCTGGTTTCTCTGATACTTTGAGTATCGTGATGAAAAATATTACCCATGCAGCCCCATTTCATGCCAGTAAAACGGGAGCAGAGCATCACTTTGACTTTAAGCTGCACCTCTTGAGCATTTTGTGCATTGCTTATATAATAACCTGGCAGGGTGTGGCCGTATCGGATCTAAAGAATAAATACTGTATGTAGCTTTAAAGTTTCATGTGCTCAACCAAGAAGATGGTTAGGTCTCTGCAGAGCAGATGGTTATTGTTTTAGAGTGTAATGTTCTCTCTCTATCTCTCTCTCTGTCTCTCTTATTCTCCAGTGATGGCCTCTGCTGAGCAGCTGTGTCCCCGCCTGCTGCACCAGCACTGCCCATAGGCCACACACACATACACACACACACTTACACACGCCTTTGGGCTCCCTTTCCAGCTCTGTTCATACACACACACACATCATGTACAGTGTGGAGGACCTGCTGAT